>NC_092252.1:7129964-7152464 GCF_036320965.1 Panulirus ornatus | reverse complement strand
CGTTCGGGATTACGACCCTACGGTACGACGGTGGCCCCGGCCTCTGACGCGCGACCCTTCAGTAAGGGTGATAAGTTTAAAGGTCGTACCGTCGTGCTTAAGGGGTCGCACCGTCGTGCTCAAGGGGTCGCACCGTCGTGCTCAAGGGGTCGCACCGTCGTGCTCAAGGGGTCGCACCGTCGTGCTCAAGGGGTCGCACCGTCGTGCTCAAGGGGTCGTACCGTCGTGCTCAAGGGGTCGCACCGTCGTGCTCAAGGGGTCGTACCGTCGTGCTCAAGGGGTCGCACCGTCGTGGTCAAGGGGTCGTACCGTCGTGCTTAAGGGGTCGTAAAGTCGTGCTCCCGACGTCAAAGACCTCCCCCTCTTCGAACGGATAACAAACCACTCATATATATATATATACATCACTACTAACCTACCACTATTTCTTCAGTGACACAACAGGAGGAGAAGACAGCCTTGCCCCATTCCCTGTAATGCCTTTTATTTACACTCGTAATGAAAGCCTTGTATTACTCGACTGTACTATCTCATGACGGCCTTGTATCACTCCACTGTACCATCTCATGGCATTCACTTAGCGTCTAATGAGACAAGGATTCCGTATCTTCGTGTCTTGTATTTCCCTTGGGTGTAAATCTGTTGACTCTAACTCTTAATTACCTGTCAGAATTGGTGAGCACCAATGTGGCGAGCACTCTCCTTACATCTAGCGCCAAGGGCACTGTCTTATGGCGGAAATGGCACTGCACTAGGAAGGGATATTGGTTCAAAAATAAATGTGATACGGGCAGAAAGAGAGAGAGAGAGAGAGAGAGAGAGAGAGAGAGAGAGAGAGAGAGAGAGAGAGAGAGAGAGAGAGAGAGAGAGAGAGAGAGAGAGTTCTCAACAGCGAGCGAGTTGTTTACAGGCAGACTTTAATACTGGGTAAAAGTTTTATGAAAATGAGGACGATAAATATAACATAAAAATAGTCGAGACGAAATTATACAAGATTTTATATATATATATATATATATATATATATATATATATATATATATATATATATATATATATATATATATATATATATATATATATATATTCAAGTATCAAATAACTCCTCTCAAGGTCCCTGGTGTTCATACAGGTGTGTATCATACCTTACATCTTTACTGAAGATCGAGACAGCTCAATACCAGGCTCATAAGAAGATCGACCGAAAACAACAAGAAAAGATGTAGAAAAAGTGGGAGCGAGGCTTCAGTCGGTCCCATCTTGGATTATAACCTTTACAACCTTATTGCCCCACTAAGACTTCCCTGGTCTTCGTGTTTCCTCCAAGAATTCTGGGTAAACCTAATCAAAACCGGGGTACCTCTACCACCTCATGCAATACAGGACAATATCCCTATGACGCTGGGGCCATATGTTACACAATTATAAACTCTATATTCCACTCGCGTTCGGGCTATCTGTTATCCTGACAAGAAGAGAATAACGACCCTCCAAGCGACCATATTTCTCCATGTCGCATCAGTGCCTTCCCTCCAATTGTATTTTCAGATGTGCCATAAAAATGACCAGGTGACGACGACGAGCCCCTCCGTCTTTGCAACCAGATTTGACGCTGGTCGGTGATGACTTCTTCAGCTCACCACCGCTTACGACATCGTGATTACAACCGTCGTAAATCGTGTCTTACGTCAGGTGGCAAATCCTTGAGTAGACGAGTAACAGACAGACCGACGGACATGACAACTCCCGCAAGATGGTATGGGAGAAACCCATGTGGTGTAGGGGATTGATGTGGTACCGTGGTGCGTGGTAGGTGTGTGTGTGTGTGTGTCGTTACTGGTGGCTGTGTGGTGAGGATGGCGGCTGAGATGCACATGGTTAGGTTATCTGTGGTTAAAGGTGTTTCTGTCGGAGGTGCGGCGGGAGGGAGTACTGCTTGTAGCAGGCCTTTCTTCCACGTGGTGTGGCGTGGTACAGCGTCGGAGGATGTGGCACAGCGCCCTTCACGTGGTGAGAGTCATACGTGTGGCACAGTGCCTTTGCGAATGGCTAAGCGCCCTGCACGTGGCAAAGCGTCGCACGAGGCGTTCCTAAACGATGTACTGGCGACTTACGTGTGGCCGGGGTCCTGCACGTGGCAGAGCCGTCACCATGAAGCACGTCCCTGGAAGGAAGGGAGGTCGGTAGGTAGCCAACCTCCCCCCCGGGGGCTTTCCAGGTACTGGTGCCAAGGTCCCTCGTCTCCCAAGAAACGTCCCCACAGATCCTTCATGGCTGCTGGGCTTCTTCCAGACGGAGGAGGAGGAGGAGGAGGAGGAGGAGGAGTGCCTTCCAGCGACCCCGTGTACTCAGCACGTAGCCAGGCCCCTCCCACGTGTGGGCCGCCCTTCCCCACTCCCCACCCCACCGTGGAGGCAGCCTTTCGGCCCGGCCTCTTTAATAACGCCAGGCCTTCCTCCTCATGTAGGCCGCCCTCCTGGCCAGACCATGGCACATTAATGCCTCCTGGGCATCCTACGGTGCGGACCTTGGTATCCTACGAGCGATGGGGCAAGATTCTGCCACGGGGCAGGCCACTAGTGCAGGTCATCTGTGGTCTGCGTGCTGCTTCTGTACCGGGTACACCCTCCGCGCATTACACGCTGAGGTAGGAAAATCCATACAGACGGACCTGCTGCTGCTGCTGCTGCCGCCGCTCCTGCTGCTGCTGCTGCTCTTCCTCCGGCTGCTACTCCTACTGGTGTGGCTTCACGGCGATACTGTGGGGTGGGCAGGGAGCCCTGCCTGCTCCAGTTTCTCCTCGAGTGGTAGTCATAAAAACGTGGCAAGTATCTTGGCTGTGGGGCAGAGGCCTGGGGGGGTTGGACGTGGTGGTAGGAACGAGCCATCCACAGCAAGACACGGCCGGGTTATTGAGCCGTACCAGGGAGAGTGAGAGGGACAGAGAGCTAGGAGAGTAGCGGCGGTGAGCGGGTGTGAGTGGAGGAGCCCCTAGCTAGATGGGGATGTCCTCGAACTGTGCCGGGGAGGAGGCATACGGTCAAAGGGTGCTGCTGGTGCACAACCAAAGGGAAGGGAAGGAGGAGGTGTTAGTGAGTCAAAGGGGAGAATGTTGTGTTGGTGACAAAGACTCAAAGGGTGTGGGTGGTACAGAGCAAGGGAGTTCTGATGTTACAGAGTCAGAGGGTGGGTGTTGGCGGTACAAAGCCGGTGGGCGTGGGTGGTAAAGAGCAACGGAGTGTTGATGGTACAAAACCCGTGGGCGTCGGTGGTCCAAAACCAAAGGGACTCGGTGGTATCGAACCAAGGGATGTGGTAGTACAGAGTCATGGGGTGTGTTGACTGTACACTCAGACGGGTTCCTGGTGGCATAGAGGCATAATGTTGGTGGTGGGACACAGACAGTGCAGGTGGTTGACATAGAGCGAAGGGTGTCGCTGGTAAAGAGCCAGGACGTTGGTGGCAAAGAGCCATGATGTTGGTAATACGGAGCCAGGGTGTTGGTGGTACAGAGCCAGGGTGCTGGTGTTACAAAGACACACTAAGAGATACAAAGAAGGGAAGGTGTGCTGCAAGGCACAAGCCCCTCCCCCCACACTCACGAACATTCACACACGCCGCCTGACATACATTACACTTATACACAAACACATACGCACCATAACAAACGCATATACACCGACAAACGCAGTAAAACAAAAACGAAAGGCATGAATAATGTGAATCTAATTGTGTTTTGTATTCAATTGTATAATATAATAATACACACACACACAAACATACACACACACACACACACACGGTGCTCCTCCCTCTTCAGAGTGACACTGGAAGGAGGGATGGAGGAAGGTGGAGGGAGAGGCCAGGGTCCCCGAGTTATAAACCATAGGCCCATAAAAATGGCCAGGCTTCCCAAAAATTCTTCCCTTAGTTGGTCATAAAATCACCAGCTGCATTTTTCCCAGGAATTATAATGCCCTTTTTCTTCCCCAGATTATAGATCCCTTTTTTTTTGTGGTTGGGGGAATTATAGCAGCCTTTATAGCTGAGGTAACCCCCTCCCTATTTTTTTTTTTTTTAAGGGTGAGGGTAGAAATTATAGTACCTTACGTAAAACAGGGCAAGGTATACCACTCTTTTCCCCCCTTTCCTCCTCCTCCTCCTCCTCACCCTCGTGGATTATAGATTTGTTTTCTTGGAGGTGGAGGGATGGGGGGTGAGGGTTGGGGGGGTGGAATTATAGTGACTTTTATAGCGAAGACTATGACACACTGCTTTCTCTTGAATCACAGTTTCTTTCTTTTATTTTTTTTTCTTCCGTGGATTATAGATCAGCTTTCTTGAAGGGGGTGAGGGGAGGGGTTGGCTAGAATTATAGAGACTTTTATAGCATGGATTATAACTCTCTCTCTCTCTCTCTCTCTCTCTCTCTCTCTCTCTCATTATCAAAGTACCGGTATTTTCTTCTTTTTTTTCCCAGTGGATTATATAGATTTGTTTCCCCGAAGGAGAGGGAGGACAGGTGGGAGAGGGGATGGTAGGGGGTTGGGGGATTATAAAAGTTTTTGTAAGATATATAGAGGGATTTTTTTTTTCCTTCCCCAGTGGAACAATAATATTTTATTTTACCGAAGATTTATAAATAGCTTTCCTAGGATGCTACAGAACCTTATTCTAGAGCAGGAAATAATATACTCTTTTTTCTTTTTTAACCAATGGATTTTTCATCTCTCTCTCTCTCTCTCTCTCTCTCTCTCTCTCTCTCTCTCTCTCTCTCTCTCTCTCTCTCTCTCTCTCTCTCTCCCGGTGCGAATCATGGATAGGCTTTGAGAACTATATAACACTTTTGTTTTCGGAACTCAAGAGTCTATTTATTCATGAATTATTCCACCTTTCTCTGGAGACTGCGTCGCGTTTTCCTATTTGTTCTTATATATATATATATATATATATATATATATATATATATATATATATATATATATATATATATATAGAGTGTGTGTGTGTGTGTGTGAGTGTGTGTGTGTGTGTGTGTGTGTGTGTGTGAGTGTGTGTGTGTGTGTGTGTGTGTGTGTGTGTACGTTCTATTACCAATGACAGGAGTTATAAGACTGTCAGCTTCATAAAAGAGTGGGAGGTGCCTTCGTTTTTGTCCTCGCCATGAGTCTGTGATAACCTTTACTCTTGTACTTTTGTGGAGAATCGAATCCTATTTTTTTGGGAGGATTCTACTGCACTAGGGGTGGCGGGAGAGTTGTTCTAACCCCCTTCCTCTGGCGTCCCGCTGTATTACCTCTGGAGGCAATGCAACGGTGTGAGGACGCAACAGGAGCGTACTAGCGACGCCAGCGGGGGACAATCGTATCACCGCTGCTATAAATACGAGGACTGTACCTCTGTCTAATCATCTGTCTATCTACTAGCGAGCCATCTGGGGCGATCATCGTACATCAGGGGAAGGTGGGAGAGGGATTTCAAGCATTTTCTTCGACGCTTGACCCATTGGACTGTCGAGTTTACAACTCCTTCTTTTCTCTCTTCTTCCCCCTCCCCCCTTACCTCAAGTAGCACATTTCTCTTGAAAATCATAGTCTCGGCTGTGATATTTCCGCATCATATCTCGACAGGGTACGAGCGTCCACAAGATACGATGTTGGCGTAGAGTATTTATTATGAAAACACACACACACACACACACACACACACACCTGCGGTGTTGCTAGGTGAGAGCGGACTTAACAGAGTGAACGTTGTCAATTATTTCCAGTTTCAGCAGCTTCCTCAAGCGCTGACGAAAGGTCACCCCCGCCTCCTACTCTCCCACACTGACCGACCACCCTCCTCCCCTCTCTCACAAGCTCCCTACCCTCCCTCCCTCCTCTCACAAGCTTCCGACATTCTTCCTCTCACAAGCTCTCCAAGCCTCTCCCTCTCTCACAAGCTCCCCACCTTCCCCCCTCTCACAAGCTCTCCAAGCCTCTCCCTCTCTCACAAGCTCCCCACCTTCCCCCCCTCTCACAAGCTCTCCAAGCCTCTCCCTCTCTCACAAGCTCCCCACCTTCCCCCCCTCTCACAAGCTCTCCAAGCCTTACCCCTCTCACAAGCTCCCAAGCCTCACCCTCTCACAAGCTCCTCATCCTTCAGCTGTCCTCTTACAAGGTCCCTCATCATCATCATCATCATCATCATCATCATCGTCATCATCATCATCCATGCTCCCTCCTCCCATAGTTCAAGCTTCAGACTCTTTTCATTATCAGACCATTCGAATTCCTCAGTCATGCTCACGTTTGCACGCCCCATCTCTAATGCTCACCCTCAAAGCATCTCTGCCATGCTCACCCTCAAAGCATCTCTGCCATGCTCACCCTCAAAGCATCTCTGCCAAGCTCACCCTCAAAGCTTCTTTGCAAAATTCATCCTGACCAGCTCATCTGTTTCCATTAAAACTTCCCTTTACAAAGCTCTCCCTTGAACCTTCACTCTCCAAAGTCCTCCGCCAAAATCTCACCCTCCAAACTCGTCCTTGACCCATCTCTCTCTTTCTCTCTCTCTCTCTCTCCCTCCCCTCAGCCTCCTTTCCTTGGCAGGTCTTGGGGTGGGTGGGGTGGTGGGTGGGGGGTGCTAAGCTTAATCTACAGCTTACGGAAACTTTGACTCGCTTATCACATCGAGGGTGAACAATTTTTGGCCCGGTGCTTTAGGGGAAAAAATGAAAAAAAAAAAAAATCCAAAATTCCTCACACGAGCGGGTGCACGTCCCATCCTCCACACTCCACCACCATCACCACCTTCCACCTTCTGGGCTGTGCATGAGATCACCACCATCGTCACCAACAGCAGCTGCGGTCATCTCCACCAACAGCATACGTAAAAGCCTCACCAACCATCTTCAACAACATCATCACCACCACTCCTCGCCATCGACCCCAACACCATCACCGCCACTCCTCACCACCACCCACTACTATCATCATCACCACCACTCCTCGCCACCAACGCCATCACCACCACCAAGCATAAGTGGAACTGCCGAAGCCCAGGTCGTTAAAGAAACTGGACATGGTGAAACACTGCGGACGACAGAGTAAAAGAGTGAAACTCTTGAAACATATCGGATGAGACTGTGATGTTTGAAACACATCACAAGCGGATGAAACTCTGAAACGCGTCGGGAGACCCGCCATGAAACTCCTGAGACGTTTCGAAAGGTATACAAAAGCTGAAACGCTTCGCGGAACACTGAGACTCTCTCTCTCTCTCTCTCTCTCTCTCTCTCTCTCTCTCTCTCTCTCTCTCTCTCTCTCTCTCTCTGGAGGCGCACCGGGGGAGGATATATTGAAAACCAGGAAAGTTTTGCAAGACGCTGCAAATGAAACGTTCTGGAAGACGCCGAAACTAAAACGCATTAAAAGACAATGAAAACTCTTCCAAACACACTGGAAGGCTATGAAACATCAAAACGATTCCAATAAATTCGTCTCTCTCTTTAAGCATCAGATTACCCAGCCAACATTTCACATTCCGCTCTCTGGTCTGTCGTGTTCTGTTAGCTGAGGGGGGGTGGTTAGAGGGGTGGGGTGGGGGGATAACAGACAAGACTGATACGACCCTTGATCACAACGGCACGACCCACCCACCCCCGGGGGATGATAATGGTCGGATCGTAACGTCGTCCTCTCGGGGATCGTGCTTTTAGTACACACGGGTAGTACCTCGATGCTTAGATGCTTAAGGATCGAACCGTCTTATTCAGGGATCGTAGCGTCGCGGCTCGAGGATCGTAGCGTCGCGGTCGAGGATCGTAGCGTCGCGCTCGAGGATCGTAGCGTCGCGCTCGAGGATCGTAGCGTCGTGCTCAAGGATCGTAGCGTCGCGCTCGAGGATCGTAGCGTCGAAGATTGTGTTTCCCCGTGCTCAAGGATTGTGTACCTCCGTGCTCAAGGATCGTAGCGTCGTGCTCAAGGGGTTAGGCAAGGTACCCCTCCGTCAGGTTCTGTCAATCACCCGGGCATTATTCGTCCAAGAAAGTCATCCGCCATGCTTGACACCCTGTCAATCATTTACCCATTGTACCAAGCACTTAGTCAAGCAGTTTGTTCAGGTAAATTAAGCAGTCAGTCATTATGTACCAGCCGTTAAGTCACGCACACTCAAGCACTCAGTAAATACGCCACGAACTCCGCACTCGAACAATAATCTAGTGGCCTAGACACTCCGCCAATAAGCTCGGCTCTCACCTAAGCAGAGTTACTGAACCAACCAAACACGATATTAACTCGGGAGTCAGTCCACCTGCGAAGGCGCTCAGTCCAGCAGTCGGTGAGCAGAGTCCGGCCGCCGAGCCGAGGTAAGTCATCCCACCCAGCAGTAATTTGGGGAGTCACTCGAAACGCCGAGGACTCAAGCCACTGAGCCGTGTACTCAGTCACAGGTGGAGTGAGGGAGCGTGGCAAGTGAGACAACCCTGGCCTCCTGTACCTCTCTCCTTGCCTCCATAACACAGCCCTGGCCTCCTGTACCTCTCTCCTTGCCTCCATAACACAACCCTGGCCTCCTGTACCTCTCTCCTTGCCTCCACAACACAACCCTGGCCTCCTGTACCTCTCTCCTTGCCTCCATAACACAACCCTGGCCTCCTTTTGGCTCCTGTACCACTCTCCTTGCCTCAGTAAGACAACCCTGTCCTCTTGTACCTCTCTCTCTCTCTCTCTCTCTCTCTCTCTCTCTCTCTCTCTCTCTCTCTCTCTCTCTCTCTCTCTCCGCCTTGCCCCACTAACCACCTCCTCCCCCTCTTCAGGCCAGAGCGGGAGGGCGGTCCCTCCCTCCTTCCCCACCTCGCTGCGGCAGGAGCAGCAAGCTTGTCGCCCCGCAGTTCGTTACCAGGGAGTCGTATTCCACTTGGGCGTCCATAAGACCGAACTTAATTACCCTCCTTGGGAATATGGCCGCGAGCAACTACCTTGCTGAACATGCCAAACGGTTTTCCCTGCGCGGCTAAAACCATTCTCCCCCCCTCCCCCCAAACTCCCTCCCTCCCTCAAACCCTACCCTCCTCCCTTCCCCCTCAACTCAGAAATGAATGAACCCATACCAGCGCCGGCCTCGTAGCCTCTTCCCTATATTACCAACAACTTGGCGCGAGTTCATCTTAAAATAATTCCCAGATATTCTCAGGGGTACTTCTTGCAGTGCGATAGGCAACAGAAAACGGGGATTTTGCTTATTTTCCCCACGTTTTTTTGAGTGGGGGGAAAGGGGGGAAGTGGAGGTAATGGGTGGATTGCTCGACCTGAACACACACACACACACACACTCACACACTGCTAATGATAAAACACTGGCCTAAACTGCGGATTGGTGGCAGTTTGAATTCTCTCTCTCTCTCTCTCTCTCTCTCTCTCTCTCTCTCTCTCTCTCTCTCTCTCTCTCTCTCTCTCTCTCTCTCTCGAATTACTTAATTCCTTGACCCTACATAGATTAAACCGTCCAGCAAGGCGGCGCGATTCTCGAGGAGGGCAGTTCAACTTTTGGGTGTCATGGCTTGGCCTATGGGTCAGGTCAAGGGTCAGTCCATCTCAGCCAAAGGTCGTGCCGTCGTCGTGCTCCAAGGAGTTCGTTCCGTTGTGCCCCAAGGAGATCGTTCCGTTGTGCCCCAAGGAGTTCGCTCCGTTGTGCCCCAAGGAGTTCGTTCCGTTGTGCCCAAGGAGCTCGTTCCGTTGTGCCCAATGGGAGGAGGTTCTCCACACTCGTCGTTGCTTTGAGAGGAGAGTCGTGCCATCTCGCTCAAAGAGTCGTCCCTTCGTGCTTCAACAGTTGTACCCGCAGTGTGCGAGGGGTCGTACCTTCGCCCTCAACGGGGTCGTACCACAGCGCTCAAGAGGTCTGACAAAAAAAAAATCACTTATAAACGCGCGGGTTACTTATTAACCACGTTTTACACCCGATTACACTTAAGGCCCGACATTTCCGACGACATGATAACTCCAGAATGCACTTTATTTCCGCCACTTACGACCACACTTTGCAAGACACTTTCTTTTTTTTTAAGTAGATATGCAAACACTCCCTCATGAAGCTTAATGCATGTCGCGTCTTAAACTACATTTTACAACCACCGTCAGACGACCAGAGCGGGGTGTTGTGCGGTCAGCGATGTCACTGCTGCGGCTGCTGTTGGCACCGTGTTGTCATACATTCGTCGGTCTGTTGTCAACGCAGCGCTGCTAGGGTCGGTGTTGTCAGACGAGTGGTGACACTACAGGAACAATGCGGTCAGCTAGTGTTACCACATTTCTTTTTTTTTTGAGAGTTGTCACAGCTGTACGTACGAGCGTTGTCACGGTGGTGTCAGCGCCGTTGTTCCCGGTGGTACTAGGAGTACTGTCACAGCTGTGTTGTCAATGTTGTCAAAGTGGTCAGGGCTGTTCAGGCTGAGTGTCAGTGTGTTGTCACAGCGATGGCAGGTTAATCCGAGTTGTTTACTCACTGGTGGTGTCAATGTTGGTCATGGGGAGTGGTAAGTGTTGTCAAGGTGAGGCTGCCAGTGGTGTCATGGTGGAGTAGACAGTGGTGTCACAGTTCGATCGGTGGTAACACAACAGGAGCTCTCCGTGTTGTCAGGGTGGGGTTATCCGTGTGTTTAAAGTGGCGTTATCAGTGGTGCCAGGCTGGGGGATGTTAAGTGTTGCCACAGTGGTGACGATGGTATGGACGCAGCGACGGGCACCACTGCAGACAATGGTAGTCGTCCTCCTCTCCACGACGGTACGACCACTGAGCACGACGGTACGACCACTTGAGCATGACGGTGCGACCACTTGAGCACGACGGTACGACCACTGAGCACGACGGTGCGACCACTTGAGCACGACGGTACGACCACTTGAGCACGACGGTACGACCACTTGAGCACGACGGTACGACCACTTGAGCACGACGGTGCGACCACTGAGCACGAAGGTACGACCACTTGAGCACGACGATACGACCACTGAGCACCAAGATACGACCCCCTTGAACACGACGGTACGACCCTTGGGTACGATGAGAACGACCTTTTGTGACCCAGTTCCCTACTGGTCATGCACAAGGTCGCTTGGTAGCGATGCCAACAACTATGCAGCTGCTGCTGCTGTTGTTGGCAGCAGATGCTGCAATCAATCGTAATAACTGCAACAACAGCTGTAGGGGGTGGGTGTGAATGGTAGCAGGGGCTGAGGTCTGCGTGAAGCGGAAGCACCAGCTGCCCTAACTGCACACAGCTGCACGTGCAGCAGCAATACCAGCACAGCCGCCACCACCACAACCCACCACCACCAACAACAACAACAACATTACCAACAATAACAACAACAAAAAACAGGTACCACCGGAGGTAACATAACAAAAAAAAAAAACCCAAAAAACCCAGACCTAACATCAGCAACCTTGGCGGCAATATGAGCAACAGAAACGCGCTCGCCATCGGACCCACCCGCGCAACAGTTGTAACAGCAGGAGCGGCGACAGCACCAGCAGGAGGAGGGAGGGAGGGAGCGAGCTAGCTAGCTGCTGGCAGCCCCCAGCAGCAGCAGCAGAGCGGTATAACCCAGCAGACATTTCCACCCGTAGGGTGTAACCGTGTTTTCTCTCAGCACTGGGAATTTATTCGATTAAAAGTGTGGCTATTCGCTTTTTATGCTATTAATTGGGATTTGCTCTGTTTTAAAAATTTTTTTTACCCCCCCCTGTTGCATTCATACTTTCGTTTGATCCGACACGCGTTATGTATTCGCTCGCTGCTCCTCCTCCCCACCCCCCTTTTTTATGCCACTTACTTTATATTAATATTTTATGGAATAAATTGTTTATTTGTTCAGTATACACTTGCAATATTCAGGTATTATTTACATCCCGTTCGTACATGTACAGCCAAATATAAACAAACATGTCTGTGTAAGTGTGTGTGTGTGTGTGTGTGTATATATATATATATATATATATATATATATATATATATATATATATATATATATATATATATATATATATATATTACTTTACCGCCCTTTTCCTTCAACACTTTCCACTACAGAGTGATGGATGTATTCGTGTGTGTGTGTGTGTGTGTGTGTGTGTGTGTGTGTAACAGGAGATGCCCCTCACTATACCCCCTACACTTCACCTATCCCTCAGTTCCTCTGCGAGGGCGCTAGACCCAGCAGCAGTTACCTCCTCCTCCTCTACTCTCTACTGTACGTGGCGAACGAGGCACCTACTTAATTACAGTCGCACAGCCGGCGCCTCACGCTACAGCCCCACTTACCTGCAAATACATAAACTCATTAGCATATTAACAAGAAGCGGGATAAATACAGATAGGACAAGGTGGGGAATATCATTCCAACACAATTCAATGTTATATTCACTGGCCATGCAAAATAAATCACGGAATTCCATTCCAAAAAAAAATATATATATATAATTCCATATTTCATCCACTAATAAAACATAATAATTCACGAAATATAATTGAATAGTATATTTACTATTAATACAAAATAACAAAAAAATATGATTCCAATATAATTATTATCCCCATTACACTCGAGCAAGGCAAAACAATTCACTTATGTAATTCCATGACATTATCCGCCACGATACAAAAACATGATTCACGGAATCGGAGGCCCGAATCTGACAATCAGGTCCTGCTTGAAGTTTCGGGTCCCGCTTGGTCGCACCGCGTCAACAGACGAGGAAGAATAGTCGTGAGGGAGGAGGATTTAGTGCAGAGGGCAATGGCGTCACACACCACACACACACACACACACATCAGGAGGTAAATCAATCATGGTTGGGGGCGGGTAATGGGGGGTACGACACGACCACCCACAATAACCAACTTCAGCACGACAATTCAGGCCGAAACACGGGTCTCAGGGGTAATTAACTCCCCCCTCAGTCCACCCTCCCCTTGGCCTCCTTCACCCCATTCTCTCTCTCTCTCTCTCACTCACTCTCCCTCCCTCCCTCCTCCTCCTTGACTCAACCTATCCTCACTCAACAAAAGACGGAGTTGAAATATACATTACACTTTCCTTTATCATCCTCCGTTACCTCCCCCGGACTGGCAACCTACTCCTCATATTTACCTCCATCCTAACATACCCCCTTCTTCCCCTTTACCCTTCACTCGTGCCCCCACCCCTTCCCCGTTGTGACATCTTACCATCACCGCTTCCTCCGCTACTTCCGTCACACGTCTCCCCCCATACCTTACCCATACTACCTCCATGACAAGCTTTCCCTTCCCATAACTAACTAACACCATGCCACGCTACCCACACCATGGTGTGTGTGGTGTGTGTGTGTGTGTGTGTGTGTGTGTGTGTGTGTGTGTGTGTGTGTGTGTGTGTGGGAGGAACATCTTTCCAGGGCTTATCATGGGATGACAAGCTGTTAATCCCACCACAGTCCCAATCGAGCCCGAGCATCCAATCTAATACTATCCCACCACTAACCACCGCCACTGAGACACACCACTACCCCTCCAACAGCCCCCGTCAAAACCCACACCACTCACCCTCCTCCCTCCCTCCCTTGCCACTACCCAACCTCCACCATTTACATCCACGGGGGGGGAAAAGGAAGAGAACAGAAAAGATCTGCCAAGGGTGCCACACAAAATGCCGGGAACGTAAATATCATCCTGAATGATCTATCAACGTCAAAACCGTAATGGAGAGAGAGAGAGAGAGAGAGAGAGAGAGAGAGAGAGAGAGAGAGAGAGAGAGAGAGAGAGAGAGAGAGAGAGAGAGAGACTATGTGTCAGTCGAAGGAGAGGGGAGGGGAGGAGGGGGGGGGGGGGAGGAAAGTAATTTCTGACATCATTTTTCACCTGGGAGGCGATAACCCTATAATTCTGGACGGACAATTTGCATAAACTTAAGAAGAGAAAATATGAAGAGGGTGTGGTCTGGGTAGGCCTACCCATAAACCAGTGTGCCGGGGCGGCCGGTCGGCCAGCAACGACGTCACGTATGATGCATTACTCACCAAACATAACATCTCTCGCGACGGTGAGTGAGACCTCGGTCAGTTCTCTGCCTATTCCTCACCTCTACCTACGACGTATCACGTCTCACTTACGTAAACACACGCCGGGGTCCCTCAGAACAGCTGAGGTGCCACGTAAAAATGAATATACAGCCTCATTTCCCTTTCTTCTTTTTTTTCTTAAGGGTGGGTTACATCTGGAAGGACCCGGAGGAGTTCAGAGCCACTACCCACACGCTCAACCACCCACCCACCCACCCACCCCCTCCAAAGTCCGTCTCGTAAGTGCCAACACGTACGTGCGTCTGCGACGGTGTGTGAATGTATGGTCTGGCTGGTTGGCGGGGTGGTGGGTGACTGGTTGGCTGGCCTGGTTCGTGGTGGTGGCAGAGTCTGCGGCAAAGCGAGCGCGAGATGTGTGGTCTCTGGGGTAATTACAATACAATGGTTCCTCCGTTCGTCCCGTACACCAAGCAACAGCAGCAGCGGCGGCCAGATTTCCTAAGACGTCGAGGGAACATCGCATGTCATCATCCTCCCCCACCCTCCAACCACTACTACTACTAGTACTACTCCCCCTCCACCACTACACGCCACTCCCTACCATCCCTCACCATTCAGAACAACAGCCGCGGACGGAACCTTCAAGGTGAACTACGTGACAAAGCTGGTATACCAATATCTCAAAGCCAGGGTGGAAAGGTACTTAGTACCAAGGTACCAAGTACCAAGGTACTTGGTACCAAGTTCTCAAAGCTAACAAGGACAGATTCTTGGTGCCCAAGTTCTCAAAGCAAACAAGGAAGAGACAGTGCTGGTACCAAGTTCTCAAAGTTAAGGAGGAAAGACATTTGGTAACAAGTTCTCAAAGTTAAGGGGGAGAGACATTTGGTAACTAGTTCTCAAACTTAAGGGGGAAGAGACATTTGGTAACAAGTTCTCAAAAGTACGAAGGAGAGACAGAGGAGATAAAGTTGGTACAAAATTCTCATAGGTGAGGACAAGACACACAGGGTACTAAGCTCTTAAATCTTAAGAGAAATACGCACTTCCTCATCACATGCCAAGCTAAAGTGTTTTCCCTCTCTGAGGCCACAGTTCACTAAAGTTCCACATATGGTTTAAGTATAGGAAGCGTAAGGATTAACCCTTCAGTTCACATTCACATTCACTAGTCTCCCTTTTTCAAAGAACCCTTTCTCACCACCCTTTTCCCCCCCAACTACCCTCAACGCGTGACACCATCCCCAAAATACACAGTGCCCCATACACTGAAACTTATCTGCATCCACAAGACTGCTATGAATATGTGTATATCACCATCTCTGCATCCACAAGACTGCTATGAATATGTGTATATCACCATCTCTCGCTGGCTGATACATAGCCTTAGGTCTTACCATTCTTCAGCGTCATCAACATCCTCACTCAAGTGGCCTCCCAAGTAGCCACAAAAAAAAAGGCCCTTAGTGAGGGAAAATAATACCATGTGAGAAATCATATAATTCTTTGCGTATGCTGAGGGTATCTCCAGTCGAAGATGTACGAGGTATATATATATATATATATTATATATATATATTATATATATATATATATATATATATATATATATATATATACTCCATTTACATATACTCAGTGAGAACTTCTCTTGCTATTCATATATGCAAACGCATGAGATCCGAAGCAGTCTTCGAATAGTCATCTGATTCCTGTCGACAACGAACACAACAGTCCATTTTCTTTTCGTGTGTCCTTTTTTTTTTTTTTTTGTTCCTTTCCCCGCGCACCATTCACTTAAGACGGAAACATCAGATGTTAAGAAGGAAGTCCCCCATATCGTCTTCCCTCGTTACGAGAGAGAGAGAGAGAGAGAGAGAGAGAGAGAGAGAGAGAGAGAGAGAGAGAGAGAGAGAGAGAGATGGAGAGGTGCGCTCCGCTTCCGCCACGGGTCTTCTTTTCAGCCCTGGGCATCAAGAGCTGGTATCGCGCGCGCTGACGTTTTGGTAAACCGACCGTCGACAGTCCTTCCCATAATTATTAGCCCTAGTCGGCCAAGAGTAGAGGAAACAACTGGGTAATTCAATGACCTCTGATGCTATTGCCTTCCAGAAAGGGGGAAAAAAAAGAAGAAATAATGGCGATCATAAATGGTAGGTACATTTCCGCCGACAATTGCATATGTTATCTTTCCCGTTTTCTCTCCAGAGCTTGTGAAACGGGTGACAACTTCCTCGACCACAACAACTGCCGCTTGCCGAAGAAGAGGGAGAACCTTTGGGTCGTCACGAAAATACATCATTGGCTCAACTACAGCTGCATTATAGGAACTCACAACATTCCTTCAATACATTACCCTGTGGGTCATCACTAAAATACATTACTGGCACAACTACAGCTGTATTATAGGAACTCACAACATTCCTTCAATACATTACCCTGTGGGTCATCACTAAAATACATTACTGGTCCAACTACAGCTGTATTATAGGAACTCACAACATTCCTTCAGTGTATTAGCCTGTCACGCCACAGACACCCTAATAACAAGCACATTTCTGTACCTTCTCCACAACCGGCACGCACAACACATCGGGCCGTAGAAAACAACCAACCATTTCTTTACAACCCAGTTCACCAGCAGTTTGTCCCATCAATCCCGATTGATGGACCAATCCCTAACTACTTACAGCCATCAACCAATGGGTCCGCCTCCCTCCCGACCAACCCTTAGTGACGCACACCACCCATCACCGCCCCCCTCCCTCAAGGGCCTGACCAATCACATCATTACCCATACGTTCCCCACCCTTTACAATGTACATCATCTCGTGACAGTTACCAGCCGTGCATCTTCCGTCCATCTCTTCCCCCATTCCTTCCCATCGGTCTCCCTTCCGGCACACCTGTCCCATCAGAAACACAGGTAGGGAGACTGGCAGGTAATAACCCTGCCTCCTTGCCCTCGCCCTGAATCACATGCATCTGTGATCCCGTTTTATTAACCTCGACCTCCCATTGGCCGGCCCATCCGTGCGTCAAAATAAATAATAATCATTCTTGAAAAAAAGAGAGAAAAAGAAAAACTTTCCCTCTGCAGTCAAAGCAGCGCTAATCACTACTTCTTCTCTTATATTTCCATTCAAATCTAACTGCGTATCCGCTTTCGGAGCATTTAATCATTTAACATATACACAATCCTGATGGCCAAGTGCCACGCAGTCACACAATTCTGAGCCTTGTGTCGCCTTGACCTCCGTGCCAAAATGCCGAGTGTCGCCCTAATCCACATATGGTATGTAAATCGCACCTCCAAAGCGTTCACCTTTTATCTCATTTTGCGCACGACGCGTGGCGGAAAAACGCCCAAATGTTATAAAATGCATCGGAATGAGTGATGCGTGAAGCTATTCGTAGTGACGAGAGCAATGAGCAGTGAGTGAGTCTGTGACTAAATCGGTGATTAATGGTGGGTACCGAGCGATGAGTGTGTGTGTGTGTGTGGGTGGGGGCCTGGGGGGCGGGGAGCGGGCGGGCTTGGAGAGAGAGAGAGAGAGAGAGAGAGAGAGAGAGAGAGAGAGAGAGAGAGAGAGAGAGAGAGAGAGAGAGAACAGACTATCCGATCGCATCACTTACAACCTATGTCACATCGGGACTCCTCCTCCTCCTCCTCGTCATCGCCAGACTGTCTTGTCTTGCGGCCTTTCCCTCCCTTGCCTCCAACAGACACACAAAGCACAGCCCATCCACCTGATGACACACGCACACGCACACACACACCAGGTGCATCACCTGCATTACTTAACAGCCCTGTGGGTGCGCAGCAGCAGCAGCACGGGGGGGAGAGGAGAGGAGCAGCGACAACACCACCCGCGCCCATACGTTCCCCGGGAGATGAGATGAAATTACGGGGTACGACGCCGAATGAGATTTGGCAGGCAAGGCGTACACTCGCAGTCTGGGACATGACCTCGACTAAAGTTACACTCAATAGGGATCAGCACGCCTCAAAAGTTTCCATCCTCCATCTCTCGTTAAAGTAAGGAAACGCGGCTCAATCTACTGCCAGGGCCAAGGAAATTCTCCGACGGTCGTTATACGAGGGTGGTTAAAAGGAGGGAGGGGTGAATGGATGAGTGAGGGAAGGGAATTGGGGAGGAGGGGGGGGAGAGAGAGGGGAGTAAGTGGGTAAGGGGAAATGGGTGAGGAGGGAAAGGGGATAAGGAAAATGGGCGTGGGAGGGGAAGAGGAATATGGTAGGGGAATAAAGAGTGGGATGGGGGTGGAGGGAGAAGTTTGAAAAGGCTCACCGTTACTTGCCGTTGATCTAGGGAGACTGTGGTCTTGTTTCCTCGTCCGGCTTGAGGAGGGCTGCCCCTCGTGACTCTCAGTGATACAGGACCTTAGCATCTTCTATCGCTGACACAAGAGGAACCTTTAAGTGATGAGGACGTCTGAGGAACCTGTCTCTGTATCCGCCTTCAGTTGGCAGACATGTGGCACCGACCCCCCGACGTCTGTGAGTCACTGTATTATTCAGATTTACGGAACAAAAAGTGAGGTTATGGGTATGTAAAATATTCGCCATGTCCAATGCTTGGCACGGGTCCCTTGTCAATGACAGATCGTTCACCGGGGTGCCATTACAGGCAGTAACAGGTCGACGGTGATTACAATTTTTGCGTGTTGCGAGGAGCGAGTCTTACACTCGTGTTGCCCCCGTCTCTTGCCTTTGTATCTAAGAACCACGTCTTTACTACTAAGCACTGACACGCCCTAGCTTATGCCAGCAACCCTGTGTGGGTCTCTTGAGTCTACGGGCGCATTTAAGGTGGCTGTGTGTGTTTATGTGTGTGTGTGTGTGTGTGTGTGTGTGTGTGTGTGTGTGTGTGTGTGTGTGTGTGTGTGTGTGTGTGTGGTATAATCTGTCCAAATCATTTAACGTCAAATCATTGATCATTCAAGTGAGAGATGAGTCACACAAAAATCAAAGTCTGACGTTAGTCATCGTTGACCCCAGACTTAGTGACATTCCTCCGCGTCATGCTAGACAGAGGCGTAATCATCTGTCAACAGACGGGAGAAACATGGGGTCACGTGCCGTTGAACTTGGTGACCTGACGTCTCTCTCTCTCGTCAAAACAACCCCCGGAGTCGTGTCCATTGTCTACGCCCCTACAGCACAGAGGTGCGACGTTCGGTACGACGTAGGTGCGACACTCGGGCTCGAAGGTCTGAGCATGAAACTGACCCTTAAGGGGTAATGTCTCGTCCATGCTGGGGAAGCATGAAACATACGACCCACACCCGTAACAACATGCCACACACACACACACACACACACACACACACACACACACACACACACACACACACACACACACACACACAATTGTAAAATATGCAACATACTCCGTGATTTGCAACACAAGACTGATAAGAGCAGTGCCTCCTCCCAGTGACTTTTCCGCCTCCTCCTCCTCCTCCCGAAAGGAAGGACGAGGCGAAAGAGGATGAGGATGAGGAGGAGGAGGAGAAAGAAGAGGAGGGAAAGCCCTTTGGCAATAGTTCAACCCTCTTCCTTCTCCTGTGCCCGCTCCCCCTCCCCTCCCACACTCTCCTAACTTTTCCTTCACCCCACCCCCCTCCTCCCCCACTAGTGCCCCTCCTCCTTGCGTGGCGAGGGATCCCTTTCTCTCCCTTCATCCCCCCCCCCCCCCCATCCCCCTCCCGCGGTCTTCAGAGGCCAAACATCCTATGGGCATTCTGTGAATTGGTTCCCACTCGTCCACTATGGCGGGGGGTAAACATGAGACGGTGGAGGAGGAGGAGGAGGGGTGTGGGGGGGACGGGGTCAGGAAGGGGTCTTGTATACTCCGTGTAAGATAAAAGGCCCACTTATCCGGGGCAAACGGTAGTCTTTAAGCGGCGTGCCTTCTTTTGGTGGAGCAAAGGGGGAGGAGAGAGAGAGAGAGAGAGAGAGAGAGAGAGAGAGAGAGAGAGAGAGAGAGAGAGAGAGAGAGAGAGAGAGAGAGAGAGAGAGAGAGAGAGAGAGAGGAAGAAAGGGGGGGATGTTGTGAAGGTGTCCCGATAGAGCGTGGTCTTGTGACTTGTAAACCGGAAGGGTTCCTTCAACCACGGTTGGTGAAGGAACCCTTAGTTGATGCTTCCCGCGTTAGCAAGGTAGCGCAAGGAAACAGACGAAAGAATGGCCCCAGCCCACCCACATACACATGTATATGCATAAACGCTCACACACGCACATATACATACCTATATACTTCAACGTATAAATGCATATACATACACAGACATTTACATATATACACATATTCATACTTGATGCCTTCATCCATTCTCGTCGCCACCTTGCTACACATGAAATTACACCTTCCTCCCCCCGCGCGCGCGCGAGGTAGCTCTAGGAAAAGACAACTTGCTGACAAACCTATTTATTCATATTTACTCTCAACTCCCTCCTTTTACACACTCTTCCAAACTCAGTCACCAACTAATGCACTTTCTTACTCGATTCTGCCACCAGTGCTGTATCATCGCCAAACTACAACTGACTCATTTCCCAGGCCCTCTCATCCCCTACAGACTGCAAACTCGCCCCTCTCTCCAAGATTCTCGTATTCACCCTCACCACCCGATCAGTAAACAAATTAAACAACCATGGTGACACCACACACACCCCTGCCGCAGCAGAACAACCTTCACTCGAAACCATTCACTCTCCTCTCTTCCTACTCGTACACACGCCTTACACCCTTAATAAAAACTTCTCACTCCTTCTAGCAGCTTTCCTCCCACGCTACAAAAAGAATATATATATATATATATATATATATATATATATATATATATATATATATATATATATGCTAGTGGTTCTGAGTGTATAGTGATAGGCAGAGTGCGGGGCGGAGTTGTGGACTTAGCATTATTCACTGTTGTCATTTCCTTCATCGTTTTCTTTCCTCTTTTGGACTTCAGTCTTACATACAAATTCACACCTGTTTCATGTCTCCACCGCTGGCAATCATCGTTCGTCTTCCTCTCATGATCTTCACTCGTAACTTGTCATTTTCACTCCTCACACTTCCATTTCCTCTTCATCCTATTTTCCACACCCACCCTTCTTCTCCCTCCTTCATCTTTCATTCTTCTTCTTACACCTTTTTTTTTTTCCCTTCTTTCCTTCCAGGCCGTTGGTTCCTTTTTCCCCCCTCTCTCCCGACGTAGAGAAAGTTTCAGTGAGAAAATTACGTTTCTACAAAACTTTGCGACCAAGTGTACCGAGAAAAATTGTCAAACGCACTTTTGCCTACGTTGGCTGGGTCCCACAAGTCGCCCAAATGTGGGATGGTTGCAAGGGATCTCTTGTCCCGCAACGGTTTTATTGACCAACTTATACACTCCTCTCAGGGCCACGCTAAAAGCTCCCGCCCGCACTGTGGTAATCGCTCCACAGGATTTTCAGAAGGCAAATACCCCCAAGCAGGGAGGAATAACGGAGGCCGTGGCGGTGGGAAGAAGGTGGTGGTGGTGTTGGTGTTGGTGATGGTGGTAAGGGAGTGACGGTGGTGGTGGTGGTGACGGAGTGATAATGGTGGGGGCGGTTCTGAGGGGGAAGTAGGACTGATGGTGGTAGTGGTGGTGGGGGTGCGGGTGTTGTTATGGTTGGGGGGGAAGAGTTGAGGGGTTAACAAATGAGTGGTGCGAGGTGCACAGGGGGTGGGGAAGGGTGGGAAGGCTTTCATATGCACCCTATTCTCCCGGTCACTCTCCATCCCTCCCCATCCAACCACCCAAATCCAGCAATATAGGTAAAGTCTTCCCTTCTGCTCCTCCCTCACCCCGCAACATGGACAGACGAACACACCCTCCTTCCATCTCCTCCACCCACCACACCCTTCTTCCTTCAACCCGCCCCCCCTCCCCCCACCTCCCCCGTCACCAGCACCCACCCAGCACTCCGTCCTCCCTTAACCCTCGTCCCCTATCACCAGCACCCCACACCCGGCCCATACCAGACCTGCCTCCCCAGCCCGCCCTGGCTATAACAACACGAGACAGTACTGTCATGCTGAACATGCGGGGTGCTGGACATGCAGAAGGACCTGAACGGTCTCGCGAAGCTCTCCCTCTGTCCCCCACACCACCACAAACCCACCACTGTCTCCTCCTTGTCTAATATCCCAGTGAAAAGGACGAGTTCTTTTTCTCCATCCCATTCACCCTGTACCTCTTGTGTCTCTGATACTTTTTCCTTCCTCCAAGACATTTTCCCATCCTTCTTCTTCTTCTTCTTCCTCCCCTCCCTCACTGCCTCTAAGGAGAGTTTGGAGGATCAGAAAACAGGTGGGCGCTGATGGACAAGCTGGTATTGAAAGTAGGGAGGAGAATAAGAACAGATGAAGGTGTCCGCCAGCCAACAGTGTGAGGGAA
>NC_092252.1:6967464-7127464 GCF_036320965.1 Panulirus ornatus | reverse complement strand
GAGCTGACGAGCCTCCACGTACGGGACTACTGACCTTAAAGACGGGTGAGGGAGGTACGTTCTGTCCTCCTCCTCCTCCTCCTCCTCCTCCTCCTTCTTCCCTCGAGATGGCACGGACCTGGAGACCTCCGCCGTCACCAACACACGAGAGGTCAGGGAACGACGTGTATTGTAGGGAAGGTGGGTAAACTTCACCCCGTGAGCACGACTGCTGCACGACCCCTTATCAACACGACGCCCTGGGTACGACTGTCGGGTGCAAACCTGATTACTTAAGGTGATAAAAAAAGGGTCACCCTTATCGTATATCCAAGGGACTATACACCGTTGTGCTCAAAGGGGGTCGTCCCGAACGTGCTCAAGGGGTCGTTCCCTCGTTGTCAAGAGGTTAAGGAGCGTCCTGCGGTCGGAGGAGAGGTATTACCCCTCCCTTCCCTTCCCCCCACTCTCCCTCCTCCACCTCTTTCCTACCTCCAGAAACCAGCAGAATACCGTGTTCCTCCCACGGATCACAACCAACGGTCAGGAACCACATGCCGACGGTGGGTCGCGGCTGAATCTTAATTCACGAGACCAGGCAGGGACCCACTCTGACTTTACACACAGACACACACACACACACACACACACACACACACACACGATCTCTGGCCAGCTAGAAGGGAGGGTGGGAGCCACAGACGGACGTATATACTTCGTGTACATTCCTAAGAGATAGATATGTCAGATGTTACAAAAATCTACGATTGCAGCAACGATCTGGGAGTTTAGGGTTAAGGCAATGTTGCTTAGGGGTATACGTCAGGATTACATTGTTATTGCACGAGTTTAGGGTCAATAAGACTGATGCTGGGTCCGCGTTACAGTTCAGGGTCTACTGTATCAAGATTTTAGGATCCTGAAATGGATATATAACCTTAACTTTGGTTAAAGGTAGATATGTCAAGTGTTTTGTAGCATTAATTACTTATAAGGGCCATATATATATATATATATATATATATATATATATATATATATATATATATATATATATATATATATATATATATCCTTAAACCGTTGGTACATGGATCTTAATGATTGAAGTATAAATCTCGAGATGTACGAAGGTCGTGGTGTAACTCTGAAGTCCTACAAAATGATGGATTCCACCCTCACTTGTCATAAAGGTCAGGACACACACAGTTCAAGGAGGACACAATATACACGAGTTCTAGAGGGACTCTCAGGGTCACGGGGCAAGATTATGAAGAAGACATCTTGAGGAACACCTGACCTATTCTAGAATTCCTCCCAACGGCAGTTGGACCACTCCTCCTCCTCCTCCTCCTCTCCCACTCATCCGTTCCCCAATTTTTTGTTCCATCCCTTTTTCGCCCAGTCGTCCATCCCGTCACTTTTACGGGGATGAAATTGGTATTGGCTAATCTGCTGTACCCCCGGAGATGGCAAGACGTCTTCTACCTGGGCTTTCGACAAGGCGTCTCAGCGGGCGGTGGAGACGCGGCCACTCATTTGTTTTCTTAATTTTGACGATTTTCTGGCCGGCACGGAGGTGCGTGGGGACTATGCATCCCTCAGGTCCTCAGGGGCTGTTGGTGGCCATCTCACACCTTCGTACGTACCTTACGTGGGATGAAAAAAAAAAAGATAGAAAAAAAGAGAAGAAAAAATCTACAAGACCTTCTATCTTTCCAACTATTTACGGTTGATCTTAACCGAACCCCCTCTCCGGCCGGACTGAAATCCTTCATTTCACACCCCACGAAAAGCTATGGCTATGGGATATGGGAGAGGACAAACAACGAGAAGTGAAATAATGGAACAGGAGAGAGAAGAAGAGAAGAAGAAACGAAAAGAATGAACAAGCACAAACAAAAATAAACCACTACTCAAGCCTTATGACCACCCTCATCCACCACACACCACCACAACCCTAACCACCAACCTCATCCATCACACACACACACACCAACACCATCACAGCCCCCCATACCAAGCGTACCACAAGACCACTAACAACCTCAAAAGCGGGGACCCTCTTTCAACAAGAACGCATAAGGGTAGCGATCAACCTCAGCGTTGGGCGGGTTCACAACATACATCACAAGGAGTGGTATTCACCTGCATTCCAGATCATACCTATGTCTGTTAGTTACTCTTACGACTGAGGGAGGTTCAACTCAACCATTCCTCATCCTCAACCACTCTCCCTAAACTACCTCTCACCCTCAACCACTCTCCCTAAACTACCTCTCACCCTCAACCATCCTCCCAGACCTGCTCACCTTCAATCGCCTCTTTTCGTAGATCAACTCTCACCCTGAACCACTCTCCCCAGACCTCCTTAACTCCTCCTCTCCCTGAGCCACCTCTCACCCTTAAACTCCTAATACCATCCCTTCACTCATAAGACCCCTTTCCCTTAGCCGCTTCAACCTCAACAACAATCACTCAACTGCCTGCACGCTCCTCCCCCTCCAATCATCAACCCCCCCCCCCCACACCCTTAACTACCACTCCCAGAACAAACTCTCCGTCCAACTCCTTCCCCCTTCCCTCCCAACGACGGACCATCATCATAGCCAACGACATTTAACCCCCCTCCTCCTCCACCTCTCCCTGCTAAAGACCCCCCTTCTCCTCCTAGCGAAAATAGTTGAGTATGCCAAACCTGTGAGGATTTATGTAACAATATTTTTCCTGGAATTTATTGAAGGGGTGGAAAGTTTAAATATCAAACACACACCCGTGAGAATCTGTATACCCCTGACACCCGGATATGTATGTGAATACGTATAACTAATGTATATACTTATATGAAGGGTTGGGGGTACACGTATATGAAGGGTTGGGGGTATACGTACGTAAGACGGGACTCGTGTGAAAAGGGCGACTGAATCCAAATTAGTGGGTGAGGGGATAATGAGTTTCCACGTCCGTATGGGGTTCGTAGGAGCCGTGTGACTGATTGACGTTGTGTATATCTCCATCCCGAGGCACAACGGACGCGTGTCCTGTCTGAGTGATCGCTGCCAAAGGGATATTGCGAGGCCAGGCTAGGGTGGGGCGGTGGATGGGGGGAAGAGGAGGAGGAGGGCAGTCAAGACTACAAGAGTGGAACCCGGGGAAGCGTAGGGGTCCAGGACTGTTTGAAGGGGGGGGGGGGGGGGTAGTTTCGGGAACTATGGGGGTTCGAGGGAACTTCTGAAGGTTCAGGACTGCCCAGAGCCCAAAGCGTAGTGGAGGTCTGGGCAACACGGAGCCCCGGGTCAACGTAGGGCTTATCAATATACCGCGAATGGCTACTACCTGCTGGAGGATAACCGAGAGACGACTGGTCATGAAGGGAGAGCAGTGGTGCTGGGGTTGTAGTACTGGCAGAGGGGAAGTATACGAAAGAAAGGACGATCAATCGAGCATATAGTGAGCCTACGTGTCCTCGAATCTATCACACAGCACTGTACTGTTGACTTCCGTCCTCCTCCTCACCCCCTCACACACCATCCCTCCCTCGGCCTAGGTCGCTCGGTGTCCCCAATTACTCAAGTCTTCGTCTCACCTACAACGTAGGTTGCTATCATGAAACCCACAGACTCGACGCCGCCCCTCCTCCTCCTCTCCATCCCTCACACGACCCTTGACAACTCGCCACTCACATGACCCCACCACTCCCTACTCAAGATTGTCTTCTCTTTACTGCTTAGACCATGGCGGTGCACCACCCGCATGATTCTCGGGAGCCGAATCGGAACGGACGGTCCTTGACGTCTTCAAAGCACTTGACAGAGTGTGGCATAAGTCTCTGCTTTTCTCGGCTTCCTTCCCTTGGCTATTCTGCTTCTCTCTGTTCCCTAATGTACGGCTTCCTCTGTGACTGGTCCCCTGCAGAGCGGCGGCGACTACAACTGTAACGCAGATGAAATCATCGGATCTGTATTTGCAACACGGTGTAAAGCAGGGTGACCGTATCTGAATAGAAAAAAGGGGAAAGGATGTCGTCGAAAGATACACAAACCCTGTACAAATGGCTGTCCCAGAAACACAAGCCAAATCCGGGCAGTAGCCCCAGGAACACAAACCAAATCCGGGCAGCCCTCTCGGTGACACAAACCAAAGCACGATGGCTGCCCAGGAAAAACGAAGTAAAGCACAATCCACTTCCAAGCAGCCGTCCCAGGAACAAACCACATCCCAGCAAAGCAATCCAGAAAGAAATCAAATACCACGGGCAGTCCCAGAAACACAAACAAATCCCGGCAGCCGTCCCAGAAACACACATCATATCCAGGAAGCCCTCCCAGAAACACACACTAAATCCAGGCAGCCGTCCCGAAGAAACACAGCATCTCCCGGGAGGAGAGGGAGAGGGAGGGTGGAAGGGAGGGAGGGCAAGGTGAAGAAGGCATGCTCGAAAACACAAGGCAGACAAGACCTCTCTTCGACCGTTCTCGCAACACAGGAAAAATACCCTGAGACCCGAAGAAAATAACTGGGGCCGGACCCACCCGGCCTTCGCACCACCCACCCACCCAACCACCCCTTCTGCATGAAAGCCTAAGACTAATAATACGAAAGTCAGCCGATGATAAAAAGTGGGAGCGGGGCGGAACACGGTGATGATGGAACAGCCGCGAGCCTCCGCCCCCCTAAATCATCCCTTCACCGCCGGACTCCCAACATTCATCATCGTAACTCCAGCGACATCTCACATTTTTCTCCCATTAGACACATTCTGCTCCTACAATTCTCATATTTTATTGAATTCCCAACCGCCAGCCCGGTTTCCACTTAGGCTCGAAAATCGTCTTCCCATTTTTTTTTTCCTCCTTCTTCTTTCCACAAGATTACATTCCCTCGTTATCATAATCCCTTAAATCATCATACAGAGCTTCTTTATAAGACGTGCGGACATCATTTATCCATTTATCAACTGAAAAAAAGGCGATTAGTGGCGGTGTGGGAGACGGGGGGGGGAATAGTTGTACACACCCATTAATAAAAGAGGGCAAAATCCATCACTTCCTTCAACCCCATACGAAAGAGAAGTGAAAACATAATTTCCCCAGACTTAAAAGAGTCGAGAGCTGAGAATCTATGTCCATCAACACAACAACGCCCGATCCTTTAAGTCTTGCTTCTCTATGGTCCTTCCCCAGCCTGTGTGAGGGAGGGAGGGAGGGAATCGACTCGAAATAGCTCACGACAACGTGTCTCATCGTCAGATTTCTTCAGCCATCCTCCTCTCCCATGGAGGACACCGAGAACTCTTCCTAATTCCACCTGAAGTCTTGAGATACGTGTCTGTAATGACCTACGTACGGCTGGGGAACAGGAGAGGGTGAGTCCTGAGGGAGAACATGTCTCCCATGTCTCGTGGACGATATGTAGAACGTCCTTTCTTGTTAGTGCCCTCGTTAGCAGACGCCAAGATGCTAACTACGAACTGTTCACCAGATATCAATGAGGGGACGTGATCAGAACTTTTTTTTTAAGAAACGTCCACCTCTAATCTCTTCTGAGAGAGAGAGAGAGAGAGAGAGAGAGAGAGAGAGAGAGAGAGAGAGAGAGAGAGAGAGAGAGAGCTAACTAATCAGTACCCACGATGAGGAGTGCCAAAAAGAAAAAGAAAAAGGGGGAATGTGAGTGCTTACCTAAGAGTACTTAGGGCAAGTACTCTCCTCGAGAGAGAGAGAGAGAGAGAGAGAGAGAGAGAGAGAGAGAGAGAGAGAGAGAGAGAGAGAGAGAGAGAGAGAGAGCCAAAATCCCATTAATCCCAAGGGCTAAATCCAGTAGCGGGCCTGTCCATGCACCTCCCTTTAATTGCACCACCAAAACCTGAAGGTGAAACGCGGCAAATCCAATTCCAGTTGCATTATTCCGGGATCGGAGGAGCACGTGTTTGGTTAAGGCAGCCCCATTTGCATGTGAAGAGGATGAATTGTTTAGTTTGACCCAGTCTTATCACCACCGCCACACCGGGGAAAATGACGTTTTTCACCCCCTTCTTCTGCGGGTTGCAGGCAAGGGGGACCTGATGATCCCGTAGTGGTCTTGACCCAAGGGCGTCGTCCTCATCCTTCCTCCTCCCCGTTAACGAAAGTCTCAGACGCACTTCGCCAATCGCTTTGGTCGGCCCCGCTTGACAACGGCTTTGCTTAAGCATCTGCACTCTCGTCGGAGCTCCGCGTTACATTGAGAAATCAACTTAGTTTTTCTTTTTTTTTCCCCCCACCCTCGCTCCCTCCCTCTCTCCTCTCCTTTTAACTCCCAGACTCTGCAGAGTCTCCAGTTCTCAAATGGGGAGTTCTTCGTCTCGGGGCGCTGGCTTGGCTTGCTGTGTCTCTGTATCAACTAAACATTCCCCCTCCCTCCCTCCTCCCCCACATCAAAGGCAGCAGACCTCTTATCCAAACACTCCAGCCGCCGCGGAACTCCACACATTCTATTGTCCCTCATCAAACACCATCGCTCGAAACATTTGTCGAAGAATCCCACGTGTTGGCTTAGCCGCCACGCAAATGAGGCTGCCGCCTTCAGCTTTCACAATTACCATGACTCTTGGATCGATGCGGTTCAAGGGCCCGCCCCCGTAACAAGTGTCAAGTATATTAATCCCGGGGGGGTGACGGAGTCCCACAACCTTACCTCAGTGTGGTGCACAAAGCAAGAAGAATTTCATCATCATCATCAAAATTTGCATGAAGGTAAAGAAAAAAAAAAAAGTTGTGGAAAATTAGACCAGATGTTTTGGTTCTTAAAGACGACCAGCGGTGTGACCTTCAGCTTACATAATACTGGGCAGAGGTCAGCCGACTGACCTTCACCAGGTGGCTATGCCTCCCAGCATTTCTTGTTATACATTAACCATAAATCGAATCTCCTGGGGAGAGAGAGAGAGAGAGAGAGAGAGAGAGAGAGAGAGAGAGAGAGAGAGAGAGAGAGAGAGAGAGATGTGGCTAAACAAACAACACTGTCGTTTTGTAGTGCCGGAAAACAAGCACGATGAGATTGGTCCTCATGTCAAAGACCCTATGAAGTGTCGCCCTCCCCCCGCCCTAACACCTCATACTTAAGGCCACGGTCATTCATCAACATTTCCACTCCTATACAACAGCAATAATGTCACTTAGAAGCCTGAGAAGTAGCCGTCCACTACTGACACGTTACACATTGTATGTGTCAGGCCCAGCAATTCATTCTACACCTAGATGCAATACTCTCTAAAAACCCCAACTGAGCACGACGATACGACCCTTGAACACGACGGCTGTGTAACTTCCGACGGCACGACAGCCCGATTTTAAACGTGGGGGGACACCCTGGGGGGGCCCGGGGACCCAGTACAAAAACCCCTAGGAGAGTTGTTTGCTTCTGACCCAAAAAGCGGTCACCATTCCCCCCCCCCCCAAAAAAAAAAAAGGGGGGGGGGTGGGCGGAAAACCACATTTTACCCCCCCCTGTTCAAAAGGGAGGCTCACCTCGGCAGCCCGGGGGGCGGGACCGTAAGAGCCATCCTCCCTGCATACCCCCCCACTGCTACAGATGACCTGCGACGTGAACCCGGGAAAACCCGGGGAAGGGAGAGAGGGGAAGAGATGTGTGTGTGAGGCGAGAGGGAGTGAGAGTGAAGAGGGAGAGGGTATCAGGTGCCGGGTTCAGGCGGGAAAAGAAACTACCGTGGGGAGAGAAGACCACGGGCTGGCCGGGGCCGGTTTGTGGTGACTCCCGGAACGTGAGGGGGGGGCGGGGGAGGTGGGCCTTCCGACGCTGAGGGCGGAGTGCAAAAGTCCACGTCCACCGCTTACTGCCCGGGGGCCTAAACCCCCCCCCCCACCCCAACACACACACACACACCCCCCCAAACACACACACCCCCACTCAACTGATAACCTCAAAGTAAATTAAAAATCGGGGGGGGATAAACACGTGAACTTTGCCCCGCAGTAGTTAAAATGTCGGTGCTTCTACGCACGGTATCCTCGTCATACTAGGGGAAAAAAAAACAACAAAAAACTTACGGGAAAAAAATTTTCATTTTTCCCGGGAGAATTCGCCTTTTCGCCCTTTGGGCGTAGACACCGAGGACTAAATCTCTTCACCTTACATAGCAGAGAGGCTGCTTTTAACGATCAAAAATGATCCTTAGACTCCCTTTTTTTTTTCTCTCCGGGAATACTTTCTCCTTAGAAACCATGAGGAAAAAACCTGATTCTTTTTTTTTTATATAAACCGATCAAAAAAATCGAGAAATGAAAACTGACGAAAGTTGGGAATACTTTTTTACTGTGGCTTAAACACCTGGATTCTTCTTTTTTTTTTTCCTTCACTACTCACACAATTTACATCAAGGGTGACACCTCGACTTTGAAAGTGATTTGGTACACATTACCCCCCCCCACCTCAAACCCCTCTTTTCCCTTCACTTTTGTTCGCGCCCATTGATGGGGCCTTTAAATCCTAATCATACCATCTCTCTCTCTCTCTCTCTCTCTCTCTCCTCCTCCTCCTCTTCCTTTTTCCTCTCCTTTTTCTCTCCCATGAAAACCTTTTTCCATATTAAACATCCCCTTCACTCTGGCCCCCCACGTCACACCCCTCCTTGTCTTGGGTTTGGGGGACCCACACACAACACACAACACACACACCACACAACACACACACCCAACACAACAAACACACCACAACACACCATACCCCCACACCAACACACACACTAAGGGACCCCTTTCCTTACCCGCTTCAACCTCAAAAAACAATCACTAAACTGCCTGCACGCTCCTCCCCCTCCAATCTTCAACCCCCCCCCCCCAAACCCCCTTTAAAATACCATCCCAAACCCAAATTCCCCCAACTCCTTCCCCCTTCCCTCCCAACACGGACCACCCCATCATACCCAACGACATTTAACCCCCCCCCCCCACCCTCCCTGCAAAGCCCCCCCTTCTCCCCTAGCGAAAATAGTTGAGTATGCCAAACCTGTGAGGATTTTTGTAACAATATTTTTCCTGGAATTTTATTGAAGGGGTGGAAAGTTTAAATATCAAACACACACCCGTGGAATCTGTTTTTTCCCCCGGGCCCCCGGGGATATGTTGTGAAAAACTAAACAAGCATATACTTTTTATAAAGGGGTTTGGGGGGTTTTCGTATATAAAGGGGTTTGGGGGTTTATAGGGTCTAAAAAGGGGACTCGTGAAAAAAGGGGCGACTGAACCCCCAAATTAGGGGGAAAAGGGGAAAAGGGTTTTTTCCAGTCCTTTTGGGGGTTCGTAGGACCGTGTGATGATTGACGTTGTGTATATCTCCATCCCGGGGGCCCCAACGGACGCGTGTCCTGTCTGAGTGATCGCGGGCCAAAGGGTTTTATTGCGGGGCCCAAGGTTTAGGGGGGGGGTTTGGAGGGGGGGAAAGGGAAAAAGGAGGAAGGGCAGTCAAAAAGTACAAGAGTGGAACCCGGGGAAAACGTGGGGGTCCCAGGACTGTTTGAAGGGGGGGGGGGGGGGTAGTTTGGGGAAATAGGGGGGTTCAAAAAACCTTCTAAAGGTTCGGGACTCCCCAAAACCCCAAAAGGTTGGGTGGAGGTTGGGCAAAAGGGAACCCCCGGGGGTCAACGGGGGCTTTTCAATATCCCGCGAATGGCCTCCCTGCTGGGGATCCCCGAGAACGATTTGGTTTTTTTAAAGGGGAAAAGCAGGGGTGCGGGGGTTTGTAGTAGGGCAGGGGGGGAATTATACGAAAAAAAGGCCCGACAATCGAGCATTTAGTGACCTACTGTCCTCGAATCTATCACACAGCACTGTACTGTTGATTTCCCGGGTCCCCCCTTCCTCCCCCCCTCACACCCCACCCCTCCCTCGGCCTAGGTCGCTCGGTGCCCCCAATTTTCTCAAGTTTTTCCCCCCCTTTTAAACCTAAACGCAGGTTGTAGCATAAAACCCCACGGACTCGACGCCGCCCCCCCTCCTCCCCCTCCATCCCTCACACGCCCTTGACAATCGCCACTCAACAAACCCCCCCAAACCCCTACTAAAGTTGTCTTCTTTTTTACTTTTTCCCTGGCGGTGCCCCACCCGCATGATTCTCGGGAGCCAAATTTTTCGGGAAGGGAAAGGGCCCCTTGACGTCTTAAAAGCACTTGACAGAGGGCAAATTTCTTCTTTTTGGGCTTCCCCCCTTTGGGGTTTTTTCTGCTTCTCCCTTTTCCCAAATTTTTGGGCTTCCTCTGTGGGTCCCCTGCAGAGCGGCGGCGACTAAACTGAAACGCAAAATGAAATCATGGGTTCTTTTATTTGCAACCCCGGTGTAAAAGCAGGGTGCCGAAATCTGAATAGAAAAAAAGGGGAAAGGATGCTTTCGAAAGATCCCAAAAACCCTGTAAAAAGGCTTCCCAGAAACACAAGCCAAACCCGGGCAGTAGCCCCAAAACCCAAAAAACCCAAACCCGGGCAGCCCTTTTGGGGGCCCAAAAAACCAAAAGAGGGATGGCTGCCCAAAAAACAAAGAAAAAGCACAATCCACTTCCAAGCAGCCCCCCCCCGGGAAAAAAACCCAACACCCCAAAGAAAAGCAACCAAAAAGAAATCAAATACCACGGCAGCCCCAGAAAACACAAACAAAACCCCCGGCCCCCCCCCAGAAACACACACATTACCAGGAAGCCCCCCAAAACACACACTAAATCCGGGGGCAGCCCCCCGAAGAAAAACAGCATCTCCCGGGAGGAGAGGGAGGGGGGGTGGAAGGAGGGGGGGCCCAAGGAAAAAAGGCATGCTCAAAACAAAAGGAAGACAGCCCTTTCTCTTCGACCGTTTGCAACACAGGAAAAATACCCTGGGGACCCGAAAAAAAATTAACGGGGGCCGGCCCCACCCGGCCTTCGCCCCACCCACCCACCCAACACCCCTTCTGCATGAAAGCCTAAGACTAATAATTTCGAAAGCGCCGATGATAAAAAGTGGGAGCGGGGCGGAAAACGGTGTGATGGAAAAACCCCCGACCTCCCCCCCCCCTAAATCATCCCTTCACCGCCGGACTCCCAACATTCATCACGTAACTCCCGCGACATCTCCAATTTTCTCCCCTTAGACACAATTCCCCCGGGCCCCCAAAATTCTATATTTTATTGAAAATTTCCCCAAACCCCCAGCCCGGTTTCCACTTAGGCTCGAAAAAAGTTTTTCCCATTTTTTTTTTCCCCCCTTCTTCTTTTCCCAAGTAAATTTCATTCCCCCGTTTTCCAAAAAATCCCTTAAATCATCAACAGGCTTCTTTAAAAGGCGTGCGGGAAAATATTTATCCTTTTATAACTGAAAAAAGGCGGGTTAGTGGGTGTGGGAGACGGGGGGGGGGGGGGGGGGGGGGGGGGGAAAAGTTTACCACCCATTAATAAAAGAGGGCCCAAAAAACCCTCACTTCCTTCAACCCCCTACGAAAAAGAAGTGAAAACATAAAATTTTCCCCCGACTTAAAAGGGTCCCAGAGTGAAATCATTTTCCACAAAAAAACAACGCCCATTTTTTTAAAATCCCTTTCCCCCCTCTATGGTCCTTCCCCCCCTCCCGTGTGAGGGAGGGGGGGAAGGAGGGGAAACGGGCTCGAAATAGCTCACGACAACGTTTTCTTTCGTCAGATTTCTTCAAACCATCCTTCCCCTCCCTTTGGGGGGACACCGGAAAATCTTCCCAATTCCCCCCTGAAGGGCTTGAGTACGTGTCTGTTTGCCTACGTCGGTGGGGGGAAAAGGGGGAGGGGGAGTCCCGAGGGAGAAAAATGTTTTTCCCATGTCTTTGTGGGGGCGAAAATGTTTTGAACGTCCTTTTTTGTTAGTGCCCTTTGTTAAACAGAAAGCCAAGGGTGCTAAAATACGAACTGTTCACCAGATATTTAATGGGGGACGTGTCAGAACTTTTTTTTTTTTTTAAAAAAACGGTTTACCTCTAAAATTTTTTCTGAGGAGAGAGAGAGAGAGAGAGAGAGAGAAGGGGGAGGGGAGGAGAGGAGAAAAAGAGAGAGAGGGGGGAGAGGGGAGAGAGAGAAGGAGAGAAAAGAGAAACTTAATAAACAGTACCTTTAAAGATGAGGAGTGCCAAAAAAAAAAAAAAAGGGGGGGGAAAAAGGGGGAATGGGGAGTGCTTACCTAAAAGTAAATTAGGGCAAGTACTCTCCCGAGAGAGAGAGAGGGGGGAGAGGAGAGAGAGAGAGAGAGAGAGAGAGAGGAGAGAGAGGAGGAGAGACCCAAAAAATCCCAATAACCCCAAAGGGGTTTAAATCCAGTAGCGGGTCTGTCCATGCACCTCCCTTTAATTGCACCACCAAAACCTGAAGGTGAAACGCGGCAAATCCAATTCCAGTTGCATTATTCCGGGATCGGAGGAGCACGTGTTTGGTTAAGGCAGCCCCATTTGCATGTGAAGAGGATGAATTGTTTAGTTTGACCCAGTCTTATCACCACCGCCACACCGGGGAAAATGACGTTTTTCACCCCCTTCCTCTGCGGGTTGCAGGCAAGGGGGACCTGATGATCCCGTAGTGGTCTTGACCCAAGGGCGTCGTCCTCATCCTTCCTCCTCCCCATTAACGAAAGTCTCAGACGCACTTCGCCAATCGCTTTGGTCGGCCCCGCTTGACAACGGCTTTGCTTAAGCATCTGCACTCTCGTCGGAGCTCCGCGTTACATTGAGAAATCAACTTAGTTTTTCTTTTTTTTTCCCCCCACCCTCGCTCCCTCCCTCTCTCCTCTCCTTTTAACTCCCAGACTCTGCAGAGTCTCCAGTTCTCAAAGGGGGAGTTCTTCGTCTCGGGGCGCTGGCTTGGCTTGCTGTGTCTCTGTATCAACTAAACATTCCCCCTCCCTCCCTCCTCCCCCACATCAAAGGCAGCAGACCTCTTATCCAAACACTCCAGCCGCCGCGGAACTCCACACATTCTATTGTCCCTCATCAAACACCATCGCTCGAAACATTTGTCGAAGAATCCCACGTGTTGGCTTAGCCGCCACGCAAATGAGGCTGCCGCCTTCAGCTTTCACAATTACCATGACTCTTGGATCGATGCGGTTCAAGGGCCCGCCCCCGTAACAAGTGTCAAGTATATTAATCCCGGGGGGGTGACGGAGTCCCACAACCTTACCTCAGTGTGGTGCACAAAGCAAGAAGAATTTCATCATCATCATCAAAATTTGCATGAAGGTAAAGAAAAAAAAAAGTTGAGGAAAATTAGACCAGATGTTTTGGTTCTTAAAGACGACCAGCGGTGTGACCTTCAGCTTACATAATACTGGGCAGAGGTCAGCCGACTGACCTTCACCAGGTGGCTATGCCTCCCAGCATTTCTTGTTATACATTAACCATAAATCGAATCTCCTGGGGAGATAGAGAGAGAGAGAGAGAGAGAGAGAGAGAGAGAGAGAGAGATGTGGCTAAACAAACAACACTGTCGTTTTGTAGTGCCGGAAAACAAGCACGATGAGGTTGGTCCTCATGTCAAAGACCCTATGAAGTGTCGCCCTCCCCCCGCCCTAACACCTCATACTTAAGGCCACGGTCATTCATCAACATTTCCACTCCTATACAACAGCAATAATGTCACTTAGAAGCCTGAGAAGTAGCCGTCCACTACTGACACGTTACACATTGTATGTGTCAGGCCCAGCAATTCATTCTACACCTGGATGCAATACTCTCTAAAAACCCCAACTGAGCACGACAATACGACCCTTGAACACGACGGCTGTGTAACTTCCGACGAGCACGACAGCATGATTTCAACCGTGGCGGTACGACCCTTGAGTACGACAGTACGACCCTAGGAAGAGTTGTTTAGCTTCTGACCCAAAAGCGGTCACCACTTCCCCCCCCCCCCCAAAAAAAAGGGGGGGGGGTGGCAGAACCATCATTTGTACCGCCTTGTTCACAAGGAGGCTCACCTCGGCAGCCCTGGAGGTCGGGGACGCGTAAGATGCTATCCTCCGCTGCATACCACCACCACCACCACATGCTACAGATGACCTGCGACTGTGAACCCGTGGAAACCGGGAAGGGAGAGAGGGAGAGAGTGTGTGTGTGAGGAGCGAGAGTGAGTGAGAGTGAGAGAGAGGGAGAGGGTATCAGGTGCCGGTCAGGCAGGATAAAGAAATCTACCGTGGGTGAGAGAGAGACCACAGCTGGCCAGGGCAGGTTTGTGGTGACTCCCAGGAGACGTGAGGGCGGGCGGGCGACAGTGGGCCTTCCGACGCTGAGGGCGGAGATGACATACAGTCACGTCCACCGCTACTGCCCTCCGCCTCACCCCCCCCCCCCTCACCCCCAACACACACACACACACACACACACTCAACATGATAAACTCAAAGTAAATTCAAAATCGTGGGGGATAAACACGTGAACTTTGCGCCGCAGTAGTTAAAATGTCGAGTGCTTACTACGCACAGGTGATCCTCGTCATACTAGGGGGGAAAAAAACAACAAAAAACTTATCAGGATAAAAGTTTCATGTTCCCGGGAGGATTCGTCCATTATCGTCCTTATGGCGTAGACACCGAGAGACTAAATCTCTTCATCCTGTACTATGAGGCAGAGAGGCTGCTTTTAACGATCAAAAATGATCCTTATGACTCTCCTTTTTTTTTTTTTCTCTCCAGGAATATCTTTCTCCTTAGAAACCATGAGGAAAAACCTGATCTCATTTTTTTTATATATGAAACTGATCATAAAAGTCGAGAAATGAAAACTGACGTAAGTTGAGGATATACTTTTTTACATGTGGCTTAAACACCTGGCGATTCTTCTTTTTTTTTTTCCCTTCAACTACTCACTACAATCACATCAAGATGACACCTACGACTTTGAAAGTGAGTAGGTACACATTACTCCCCCACCCACCTCGACACCTCCTCTTTCTCCTGTCTAGCTTCTGTTCGTCTGTCTCATTGCTGGACCGTCAAATCATAATCATACCACTCTCTCTCTCTCTCTCTCTCTCTCTCTCTCTCTCTCTCTCTCTCTCTCTCTCTCTCTCTCTCTCTCTCTCCCATGAACACCTTCATTCCATCATTAACATCCCGTTCACCTCTGGCCCTCCACGTCCACACCCCTCCTTGTCTTGCGGTTTGGGCGACCACACACACACACACACACACACACACACACACACACACACACACACACACACTCTCAATCACACCAAACAACACACACACACACACACACACACACGGAATAAAATAATAACCTTCCTAATCATTGTGGAAAAAATCGGCCACGAAAAATTGACGACAGAAATCGGGACGATCTTGGGGTCGGATAATACATTACACTACATCGTCTCTTCTGTCTCCTTCCTCCGCTCACCGAGGGGGTTGTTCTGCGCGGCTGCCCGCGGGAGAGGAGTACCATCTACCGCCGGACTCCGTAGCCACGGACTGCTGGAAACAGGATTTCACGGTATCAGATCACAAGAAGAGGACGCGGCCGGACTTAGATTGCACACGGTTCGGTCGGGACGAACGAAGGGGGCCAGGTAGTACGCCACTGGGCACCGTCCTCTTGTGAGTCTACAGTAGCACCACCCACCATCGCCCACCACCACCAGCACCATCACCCACCACCACCACCACCATCGCCCACCACCACCACCACCAGCCGCCTCTTCCTCGCCGGCGATGGGGTGGAGTGGTTCGGCTTGCTCAGTCACACCCATCCACCTCCCTACCTACCTACCTACCTACATAGCGTATGACGCCCATAAAGAAAAGAAAAAAAGAATCACTCTTAACTTATCCCATTATCCGTGTGTTCCTGTAACCAGGGGCGTCCTGTATTGTCGAAGATGCCGATGGGAAACATCAGAGAGAAAGAGAGAGTGAGAAAATAATTTACAGAGTTGCTGCTGGCTAGCTGTGTAAACCACCAAGACCTCCTCCCCCATCCCCCTCATCTTTTACAACCCTCCAAGCACTGGTAAGGTAAGGTGGTCTCCTTTGGAGTGGGGAGGGGTTCTCGCTGAGACTGTACTCCTTTCCGTTCACTGAAAATGATGCAAGTGTGTGTGTGTGTGTGTGTGTGTGTGTGTGTGTGTGTGTGTGTGTGTGTAAAGAACATAAATCTGACTACAAGAACTGGATTACGTTTGATCGAAATGTACCTACCACCAGCCTTGCTGAGCCCAAATCGCTGTTTCACCATTAAAAGATCATTCTAAAAACAGGAAATTAGTTCTCTCTTGATTGATCTCTGGCCTCCATAAATGTTGAGTTTCAATGCCAAAATTGCCAACCTTACCACAATTAATTTGTCAGATCTCCTTTTTTTTATCTTCTAAAAGTGGCAGACAGACAGAAATATAGACATAAATAGAGAGAGAGAGAGAGAGAGAGAGAGAGAGAGAGAGAGAGAGAGAGAGAGAGAGAGAGAGAGAGAGAGAGGGGGGGGGGGGGGAGGGAGAGAGGGAGGGAGGGAGGGAGGGAGGGAGAGAGGGAGAGAGAGAGAGAGAGAGAGAGAGAGAGAGAGAGAGAGAGAGAGAGAGAGAGAGAGAGAACTAACAGGATGACAAAAACATCAATTGGCAACCTTTACGAGCACGTAAAACGTCATTCTAAATAATTCAGCAAACAGAAAACGTCGACCTTGTTTTTCTCGCCTCCTATTCATCCTACTTAAATGCTGCAGAGCGCTGTCCTTTTGAAAGGTTACCTGCTTAAGTGGTCGAAATCTTTTAAACCATCCCTCCGCCAGTTTAGGAGAAAACGGGAAGAGTCAGGTCGATATATAATCACTCAAGTCCTCGCCGCGAAAGACGATTTCACCAGGGGAAAAAAATGCATAATAATACTTATGGACATAGACAGAGACAGACAACCCGTCTTCGGATGGACACCATGCCTAGTGCGCCCATGGCCCTCAGAGGCGTACGACATTTCCAAACCGCACCACCGGCAGTAGGCGCACGCTCATCAACTGGCCAGCTTCAACTGCGCTGCCAGCCATATGATATTTAGTGACAGGTGTGACTATATTCACTCATCACTGTAATTCCCCGTGTATGTAGTCTTTCTTTTCACAGTCTCATTCTGAAACATGTAGTCTATGAGAGAAACACAAAAATGTTTTTAACACGCATCTTTAACTCATCCTTTGCCCACCATCGCTAGACACAACATTGTCCAGCAGATGTGTCGGACAGATAATCGTTAGAAATCAAATTCCTCCGTAATGGCAATCACTAGCTCGTCACACTCCTTTCAAATCCAATTCAGGGGAGAATGCCATTTCAGAAGAATGTCAGGGTCAATCCTCATTAATACTATCAGTAACAACAAAAAGGTCAGTATCAAGTCTCATTTAAACGACAAAAACGCCAGTATCAAGCAAGCCTCATGATAAAGATTTAGTAATGACAGAAGTTCAGTATCAAGTCCCACGATGGCAACAAAAGCTCAGTATCAAGTCCCATGATGGCAACAAAAGCTCAGTATCAAGTCTCATGATGGCAACAAAAGTTCAGCCTCAAGTCTCATTATAGCAACAAAAGGTCAGTAATGAGTCTCATGATTGTGAGAAAAGGTAAAAGTCAGGTCTCGTAATAAATACAAACAAAAGGTCAGTTTGAAGCCTTAAAACAACAGCCAACGCAACAGTTTCTCAGATACATGAGCCTTATTCTTGGAGGCTTTTTTCTTAATCTTTTTTTTTTCGTTTATTACTCACTTACCTTCCCCCATAAAAACCAGGCATCTTCTCCCTATTTCAACTACCCCCACTATCCTCTACCCCTATCCTCACTTATCCTCTCCACCTATCACCACTGCCTCACCCTTCCCCATCGCCATCGAAACGTCTCCCTCCACCGCACCTTCATCCCCCCGTCCCTTCCATCTATTTACCATCCATTCCAATTCGGTTCAGTAGTGGTCTTTCCTGGCTTCTTCCTCCCATCTAATCAGCCACTGCAACACTCCGGCCCGGTCTCTCTCTCTCTCTCTCTCTCTCTCTCTCTCTCTCTCTCTCTCTCTCTCTCTCTCTCTCTCTCTCTCTCTCTTTTTCCAGACCTTTTTTTTTTTTCCCAGGGCGTCCCTCCAGTGGAAACTCCGGCGGAAGGGACTCCTTTAAATCCCTTAAATCCTTTAGAAAGAAGGAGAAAGAGGAAAAAAAAAGGGGGGGGGGGGGAAAGACAAGCTCATATCATCATACCCGAAGAGCGGGGCGAGTGAGCAAACGCCGAAGAGCAGAAATGGAAGAGAAATGAGAGTAGAAAAGCTCTGGGGTGTGAGGCAGAGGTTGAGGCTGGGGTCTGCAGCTGGGGTTGTTGCTGGTGGACTCGTGGGGTAAATGAGAGGCTGAGGTGGCGTCGTGGACGGGGAGAGGACAGCAGCAAAAGTGGTGGTGGGGGAAAAGGAGGAGGAGGAGGTGGATGCCTAGGGTTGAGCAGCGGACACGCAGTTCGGATATGGGACGTAAGGTGATGATGTAGTATGTTGGGCGGTGTGTGTGTGTGTGTGTGTGTGTGTGTGTGTGTGTGTGTGTTTGGGGGGGGGGGGGGTAAACTGAAGCTTTAAGGTTGGGCCAGTGAGGTGTGGTCAGGGTATGGGGTTGGTAGTAGCGGGGTATGGCGGTGGGGGTCCCGTGAGCAGTGGAGGTTGCTGAGGTTACGGTGGGTGGAAGGCAGAAGCGATTGTGGGGGACACACACACACACACACACACACACACACACACACACACACACACACACACACACACACTCATCTTCATAACTTATCTTGTACAGAAACAATGATAAGAAAAAGATAATCCTAATTAAAAACGATAAATCCCGGGTTTCACGAACATCAACACGGAAGTTTTCAAAAAATTCCGTAACTAAATATAAGTTCCGGGCTTCTCAAACTCTCTTATCTTAGGGCAAAATGACGCGGATTTCACAGCAAGCGACTGGGGAAGACTCGCTTACGATAAGCTAACTCTTGAGAATTAAATACTCAACTCACTGTGGTGATCACGACGTTGGCATTACGGGGGGGAGGGAAAAAAAAATGGTATTGCTAGAAATTCTTGATGCCTGACTGCCACGTTCTCGGGAATTGCCGACGAATGTCCTTAATAGGATTTCATCTCCCATATCAAGGCAGAGCCAGACCCCAAGATATAACAGTACCCACCCTGGGGATACTGCAGTAGTGTACCAGGCGATAACCCACCCCTCCCCCTTACAAGGGGTACAGTAATGGATCAAGCGATAACACGTCCGCCACCCCCCACCCCTCCCGAGAGACGAAATGTACCGTTTGTAGGTACGTACCGTTTGTAGCTCCGTACCTCTTGTAGGTACGTACCGTTTGTGGGTACGTACCGTTTGTAGCTCCGTACCTCTTGTAGGTACGTACCGTTTGTGGGTACGTACCGTTTGTAGGTACGTACCGTTTGTAGGTACGTACCGCTGGTAGCGAGTTTTCTGACCCCCGTACCACAAGGTACACTACATCTCCAAGACCCAACTTTTCCACGAGCCTTGCCTCCCAGCCGTACTGCCGTGACCAGACATACTTCACTATAGAGAACCTGGAGTGGCCAGGAGTGGCCCTAAACATGTAACGCTTGTGGCCAGCTGGAGTCCTTCTAGTGTGGCCATGTGTGGAATGGTTATGGCTCCACGCAGGTGATAATGGCCCAATGTACCCAGACAACGTGGCCACATCCTGTCGGGCTCAGATACAAGCGTGGCGATACATTAACGAGGCCCCGTGTGAGTGTAAATAAATAAATAAATGAATAAATAATGGGTGACTGAATCTAGACAGCGATTCGGCTGAAAATACACACCTGAGGTGTTATAGGTATTACAGAACTGGCTCATTAAGAGGAACGAGCTGTCTAATCGTAAACGAACTTCAGATAAAGGTGTGTGTGTGTGTGTGTGTGTGTGTGTGTGTGTGTGTGTGTGTGTGTGTGTGTGTGTGTGTGTAAGAAGCTGTGGCCAGGCACAGGTGGGGTAAGCCCGTCCCTCCCTCCTTATGCAATACGGCCCCTCCCCTCGCTAACACGGGTACAGCATCTCCCATTAGATTTGACCAACACGTGGCGGAAGGCGAAGACACGGGGGATAACTGTTCCCCCGGGTTACTGCTATGGGAGGAGGAGGAGGAGGAGGAGGAGGAGGAGGAGGAGGAGGAGGAGGAGTGTCGAGGCCACTTGGTCGTCTTCCTCGCCAGCCGCTGCTGCGGTCGCTACGGAGCCCAAGACACACGGGTGTTTTCAGCCCTGTACGTACGTGAAAAGTACATACACACGCACACACGGGAGCCTCTGCCGGACGAACATTCCCGGATCCGTAACGACAAATCTTCTTCCGTGTTTCTTCCCCAGAAGCCATCCATCCCCAGGCATGTTGTTATGGCTTAAGTATTTCACGATGGAACGAGGGGTCGACTCCCCTGTGGATATTCAATCAATATTTAATAGTCCCACTTCTGTCCAGCCTCCGTTGATCCACAGACTACCAAAGGTGAACTGAATTCCCATTCCCATTCCTACTCCCGTTCCTGGAGGCGGGTGCCCACTGCTTTATTCAACGCACACACACACACACACACACACACACACGCACACACACACACACACACACGTCTCCGCTTCCTTTCTTCCTTCTATAATTCTTTACTAGTTTCTCTTTTCCGTCTTCATCCTATCTTTCTATTTTTCAATTAACCATTCACATCAGTTAAAATCAGTCTCTCTCTCTCTCTCTCCTTACATCCCATTCGTTTATTAGTCTCTCTGTTTTCCATCTCATTCCATCAATATTCCACCGGTTTATCATCCAGTCACTGGGTCTTCTTCGCATCCCTTACCCTGTGTTCATCAACATGGCATTCTCCGGTTTCCTCAGTTCCCCCACACTCTGTTCATTCCTCAACATCTCCGACGTTATGTCCCACAACATATACCTCACTGTCTTCCCTCAACATCTCCACCACTACGTTCCCCTTCAACATCTCCCAGAATACGTCCCTTCATTATCTCCAGCACCGTGCCCCACAACATCTCCCACACACACGATGTCTCTCGAAATCTCTCCAGCAATGCGTTCCTCAACATCTCCAACAATACATCCCCCCAGCATAAGTTCACACTGTTTCTCATCATCGCCACGGGACTCCTCGCCTCAACCCCTCTGTTTCCTCAGCTGTTCCCACTTTCTTCGTTCCTTCTCTCGCTCTCTTCCCCCTCTCCTCCCCTTCCCTTTTCCCACGACCCCTTCCACCTCCGGGCATCTTTTTTTTTTTTTTTTTACACGTAATCGGGTGAAACGTTTTAAAGAGGCGGGATACTCCCCCTGTATGTGGGGTGTCGAGGGGGTGGACCCCAGTCCCGCTAATCCCCTCCTCGATATACCGCATACCCGCGGTAATCCCCCGCAGATACCTCCTTAAATCCGGTTATATCGATCGCGCTCCTCACCCCTCTCCTCCTCCTCCTCCTCTCCCCCCAACGTACGTACCATCCCCCCCTCCCCCCACCGGTCGCCGACTGTCCCGCATTTCTCGCGATCTTCAGCGACGTTTTATCGCAATCATAAAGAAATAAACAGTTTCCGCAGGCGGGGGCCGGACAAGAAAGGCCTTCGGGTCTGAAGTACAGGAGCTGTGCGACGTTAATGGCAGGCAGCGGACGAAATGGATTTAATACCAGGAGACGATAAAACGTTACCGGGGTGGGTGGTGGGTGAGGGGTATAGCACAAGAGGGAGAGAGACCTTAATGCCGTAGGGTCTACAACCACCGGGCTAACCTGGGGTAAACGACCCTGTGGAGAGAGAGAGAGAGAGAGAGAGAGAGAGAGAGAGAGAGAGAGAGAGAGAGAGAGAGAGAGAGAGAAGCCGCCTCCTCCTCCTCCTCCTCCCCTTGTGAGGCATCCTCTTGCCTCACCACCCCCTCCTCCTCCTCCTCCTCCTCCTCCTCTGCCGGGAGCTTCATATGTGAGTTAGGAAATGTTTCATCTGGAAGAGCCGGGCGTCATTCACGGCGTCCAAGGTACAAAGCTCTTCACCTCGGCTCGCCAGGTTCTTTACTCCCCGCTTCTGCTGCTGCTGCTGCTGCTTGGCTCCTGGCGCTACTGTTCCTTTGCCTCCCCCCTCCTTCTTGTTCCGCTCGTGGCGTTACCGCTCCTTGGGTCTCATTATTATCAACGCCCTGGCTTTACTTGCCTCTCACCTTCCATGAGGTGTTACGTCTTTTTTTTTTCTATCCTGTTACTGTTGCTCCTGGCGTTACAGCTAAGACACCAGCGTTACTTTATTTCTCAGCCCACAGCATATCTCTTGGTGTTACTGCTCCTTGTATCTTCCTTGTCTGGTGGAGTACCAGTCCCTCGTCGTCTCTTCTTGCTTCACCGACAACATTCAGTTCTTACGTTCCTTGTACTTGGGTCTGGAGGAAACCCTGTTCCTTGCTCCTCACAGCCACTAGATTCTTGTATAGCATTACCGTTCCTTGAGCGGCGTTGCTTTTTGCTTCCTAACGTCACACTGTTCCTTGTCTCTAAGCGCTTCACAGGGGGAGGGGGATTAAGCTCCTTAACCCACATTCCTAATCAGCCTCTTGGCTCCTTGCTAGACGTCACTCATGACACAAACCAGCGCCTCATCTAATCAATCAATAAACACTTTATCTGCGACATACCACAATTTCGCAGACTGGCCGCCAATCAGTATCGACCTAATCAATACAGGAGACACTACTATTCACACATATCAGTTTCACTGTCAGTGTCAATGTGTGCGCATCTCAATCTACAACTGCAGTCTAAAATTATCTCAGCTGTCTATCATAATCATGCCGTCTAATACAACAAGACTGTCTTCAACATACAAGCTGTCTTAAACAACTAATGTCCATAACCAAGTCATATCTGTAACAACCACGGTGTCTTAAGACAGCTAAGCTGTCTATAATAAACCAAGCTGTCCAAGACAACTAAGCTGTCTATAATAAACCAAGCTGTCCAAGACAACTAAGCTGTCTATAATAACCAAGCTGTCCAAGACAACTAAGCTGTCGACAGCCAACCAAGCTGTCTACGCTACGCAAGACCCTCACACATCCCTCAGGAGGAGGAGGAGGAGGAGGGAGTGATAAGAGGCGGTGTACACAGGGGACGAGGAGCCTACCAGAAGGCCTTTACACCGACAGGAAAGGACTCAATACGGCGGAAGACGTGAGTCTGAGTCGAGATCCTCGGCTCCCTCTGTGGCATCGCTCGCCTGGCCAAATCTTACCTCGCAATCTCACGAATTGTACTGACGACCATCTGCAAGACTCGGTCAGAAGAGGAAAGGAGAAAGAATGAAGAGAGAAGAGAAGAGTAAAGAAAGCATCTAAAGTCGGGGCTTTCCTAATGACTCACTCTCCGTTACCTGTCGCTAAGCCAGTCCATATTGTCGGCTTGGTAACGCTAAGCCAGTCCATATTGTCGGCTTGGTAACGCTAAGCAGTCCATATCATCGGCTTGGTAACGCTAAGCAGTCCATGTCATCGGCTTGGTAACGCTAAGCAGTCCACGTTATCGGCATGGTAACGCTAAGCAGTCCATGTTATCGCCCTGAACTCGAAACACCGCCGACACTCGGTGTTATGGGGTCTGACCGAACACAACCGCCACTGACATTACAGCTAACAATACTATCAATGACATTAAAGCAAATATTAACATTTGGGGCTTGATAGCATGGCTTTAACGGCTAAACACTGACGTTCCCTGGCGTTACGGGGGGGGATTTCACAGCAGCTGAGCACTGCCAGGCTCTTGAGATGGGTCTGGCCGCTAAACATCGCCAGAAGCTAATAGTCTATGAGCCACAATGGCGTAAATTGGTCTCCTCGACCTCAGGAACACGTGTGGGAGTCATAGAACACCTCCCTGGCCTGAGGACACAGGGGGACGATATTTTTTTTTTCTTTTTGGAGGGGGGTGCCGGCCGGCCTTTAAAAATACCATCGTGAGAGCCCTTGTCCCTGACTCCCCCCGAGGCCCTCCGACACGCGCCTCCGGCAGGAGTGCCGGGCCACCTTCAGAAGGAGTGCCGCGCCACCTGCAGCAGTCTTAATGCACTTCCCTTACCAACAAAGACCAAGCATCCTCGTCATTAGGGAGCTCCAGCTCCACTCCGCTCTAACTCCGCGATGCTCCAGGGCTCTCTCTCAGCTATAAGATAAGCTGACCTCCAAGCTAAGCTCACCTCAGAGAGACAAAACAGCATGCACACGTTACATGAACCCTTTTACACACACACACACACACACATAACACTTCCGCTCACTTTGTAATAGCTTTCATGTATGGGAGGGTCGCGGAAGAGGGACCCCTCACCTTTGCTATTACGGGAGACCGAAGCCTTCAACTACGTCCTTCGCTTGCCTGTGGGTAAAGCATCTCTTTCTGGTGCCTGACGGTGTCAGAGTATCTTCTTTAACCTTGATTACGGGGTCAAAACTTCCGTGTCACATCCCTTGACGGCAAAATACGAGTCAAAACTTCATGTCCCTCGTTTGGCCTGCAAGGTACGGGTCAAAATTACGTATCCCTTGCTTTGCCTGTAAGACGAAAGTTTCATTTTCCCCCTTGCTTGAAAAGACAGTAGGTCACCTTAATTTCCCTTGCTTGACAGCGGGTGAAAGTTTCGCTTCCTTTGCTTGCTCCTCAAATCCTCCTCTGCTTGACAGGACCGAAGCCTCTACATCATCCCTCACCTGACAACAAAGTTCTCCCCTTCCTCCTCAGTCTTGACTGAGGTCAAGGCTCCAAAACCTCCCGAGCTTGACGAGCGACCACAGCTTCGATCCTCCCAAGCTTAAGGTACAGCTAAGGCTCCACTTCTTCCTTGTCTTCGCTCAGCTAAAATTTTCCCTTCTTCCGACACACCGACCCAGCTATAGATCCCCCTGGTTTCCCTAGCCTAACCGGCATGCAACTCTTTCTAGCTAGACTGATCGGAATACCGTCCCACTCCCTAACCAGGCCACCCCTTCCCAATGCTCCTCACCCCCTCTCCCCCAACTTCCTTGAATGTTAGCTGAAGCGAAGCCCTCACCCCCCACACCCCATCCTTCCTCCTCCCCTCTAATCCCTCCTCCCAAGCTTGGGGAGGGGGGGGGGGGGAGCGAGATCCCATCTGTCTGTGTTAACACACCCGAGACGCAACTCCCGCTTCTTGCAGCCCCTATCGAATAACTTGGGAACTCGTGGCCGGAAACTTCTTTTGTGTCTGGACTTAAACACTGTGCACTCGTCCTGTCATAATTCTTACTTGAAGCTCAACATCTTTCATAAAGTGTGTGTGTGTGTGTGTGTGTGTGTGTGTGTGTGTGTGTGTGTGTGTGTGTGTGTGTGTGTGTCCTTGATTTAACACGCTCCACGATGAACGACAGTACCTGAGGAAGTGGTTATATTAAGTAACTGAGACTGAACTCTTTTGATTCCCTGAGCACGACCGAGCGATCATTCAGCGCGACGGTGCGATCAACTGCGCGCTATGGTGCGATCGCTGAGCGCCACGGTGCGATGGTTGAGCGCCACGGTGCGATCGTTGAGCGCCACGGTGCGATCGTTGAGCGCCACGGTGCGATGGTTGAGCGCCACGGTGCGATCGTTGAGCGCGACGGTGCGATCAAAGGCCAAACCAACTGTACCCATCGACCGTCGTGCTCAATCGTCGCGCCTTTGTGGTGCAGAGGTTGAGACTCTGAGGCCCGGGAGGTCAGGCGGAGGTCAAGGACCATTCCATCAATATGGTCATTGTTCCCGTAGCGTCCTGCTTGTCCAGGTCGCATTACCCTACACCTCAGCCCAGGAATGTAATCACTACGCAGAGAGAGAGAGAGAGAGAGAGAGAGAGAGAGAGAGAGAGAGAGAGAGAGAGAGAGAAAACTGGGCGCGAGAGGCTGACGGACAAGTATATTGAAGTAAATCCATCAATTTTGTCGTTCTCCCAAATACATATAACGGATGGGTTTTTCTTTTTTTAAATCCAAAAATTGTTTTAAAAATCTAAAACTGTTCGGTCGCCGTGCATTACAAAATGCCGGGATTTCAACGAGTGATATATCAAAAGAATGTTTCGAATATCATGGTACGTTTAATTTACAAATCTGATGAGCGTAAGGGAAGGATTTTAGTAGTATAATGCTAAGGACGATACTCACAATATCACTGAGGAAGCTGAGACACACCAGTGAGTGAGTGAGGAGTAGATGGGTAAGGTGTACGCAGGTCATGCGTATGTAGGAATACGCCACTGGGTAATGTGGAGGCTGGCAGTGAGCAGGTGGGTATTACGCAAGTGGATGGTACGATAAGTGGATAATGCAGCGGGTACTTTATATATAGGTGGGCAATGAGTAAGCGTGCACATGTACCGCTTACCTAGGTAACGCGTAGTGCGTCTAGAACGAGCGTATGTAATTATCTATTTGTACAGTGAGAAGGGAAAAGGAGTTTTACGCTTATGGGGGGCGGCGCCGGCCCCGGCCCCCCTATCACTTCAACTTTTTCTACGATCATACAACTTTTTCAAACTCGTGTTTACTGCCCGCATTCACAATCTCATATCCCAGTTTGAACCGCCACTCTTATACTGTGAAAGTACTTCTTTTACGGCTTTCCAAACAAGTTTCTTGCTAAACTTGATGCTGTGCTCAAAAAGAAAAAATAAACAAAATAATGTCACTGCGTCATCGATGTGGTCTCAAAACTCACAAGCTTATAATCAGGTCGCTCATTACCCATTCTCTCTTTTCCCAGGTTGGGCAAAATTTAAGGCTTTTAACCTCTCCCTGTAACTCGTCTCTCTCTTAATTCTCGGACCATCTTTGTAGGAGTTGGATAGACCTTGTCTTCTCTATATAAGGTCTTTGTGCATCTTTGAGAGGTCCATCCTAGTCTTGGCCTAATGTAGGACACGAACAGGTTGCCGACTCTGCCCTTAACCATATACTTGACGCCAGTTCTAATATCTGTCGACAGAAAGTTTGCCTCGAACTGTTTAACCTAAGGTAGGTCTCTGACAAGTTAGGAACGATGTTAATTACCAAGTCTCTGTCACACTGTGTGTGTGTGTGTGTGTGTGTGTGTGTGTGTGTGTGTGCCATTCTGTTATGTATGGAAAGGCGTAGGTGGGCACGGTACATGTGAGTGGCCGATACGTGGGTTGAGTGCATGTGATCGGGTAATATGGACGTGGGTAGTGAGCGTGAAATCTGATAAGTGTGTAGGTGGGTAGTGAGTGTGCAATCGAGTAGTGCATACGTGGGTAGAGTGTGTGTGCATGAGGGAACTGTTTGTGAGTACTGCACATAAAGTGCATGAAATTGAATTGTATGTACGTGGGAAGTGAAGGTGTCCATTTGTGTCAATATATATATATATATATATATATATATATATATATATATATATATATATATATATATATATATATATATATATTATCCCTGGGGATAGGGGAGAAAGAATACTTCCCACGTATTCCCTGCGTGTCGTAAAAGGCGACTAAAAGGGAAGGGAGCGGGGGGGGGGGGGGGGGGGGGGGGGGCCTGGAAATCCTCCCCTCTCAGTTTTTTTTTTTTTTATTTTCCAAAAGAAGGAACAGAGAAGGGGGCCATGTGAGGATATTCCCTCAAAGGCCCAGTCCTCTGTTCTTAACGCTACCTTGCTAATGCGGGAAATGGCGAATAGTTTGAAATATATATATATATATATATATATATATATATATATATATATATATATATACAATTCACTTGGGGATCCTAGGGAAAAGAAAACACACACACGATACCTCCCCACCTCCGTCACTGGTGTCAGTTCCCCATTTATTCTCCCCATTACTCGCCTCTACACGTCCATCTCCATCCTTCCATCACACTCCCGGATTTTCTCGTATTTCACCTGCCACTTCTCATTACACTTTCCCTCACTATTTATTATGGCATCTAACACCCACCACCCCCGCCCCCTTACCCCCACCGACGACCCTCCAACCCCTCCGCGTCACACTCGTCCTTCACTCAGCCGTTTCTCAAAGACCTCCCTCCCCTCCTCACTCAGGCCGGCTTAATACCCTGACCTTACACTTAAGTTACGGCTCTGATTGGCCTCGTTCTTGTTACTATGATTCAGGGCACAAGCTGGCGCAAGGTGGTGCCCCACGCACGGACGGACGGACGGACGGACGAGGGATGGAGGGAGGGTGGGTGGGAAGGGAGGGAAGGAGGGAGGGAGGGTGGGTGGGAAGGGAAGGGAGAAGTTTGCCACGTCGTCCACTGGTCGGTGCTTTACGCCAGGCCTCTGAAAGGAATATGGAAGGTTTTATGGGAAGGTGAACGCTGGAGGGAACCGGGGTCGGAGGGAGAGGGAGTCATGTACGAGAGGTAAACCCAAATCTTTATTAACTATATTCCCTGGTTTATAATATCTTGCTCCTCCCCTGGCTGAAGAAGATCACAGGAGGATGAGGTGGGGGGAAGAGAGGGAGATCAGTCAGGTCTACTGCTAGTATGGCGACGTCTTGCTCCGGCGTCCCAGACCCTGTGTATGGAGAGAGAGAGAGAGAGAGAGAGAGAGAGAGAGAGAGAGAGAGAGAGAGAGAGAGAGAGAGAGAGAGAGAGAGAGAGAGAGAGAGAGAGAGAGAGAGAGAGAGAGAGAGAGAGAGAGAGAGAGAGAGAGAGAGAGAGAGAGGAGGTACTGTATGGCCTTGTGTAAATAGCTTCTGGTGCGTGATTGATAATGGTCAGAAGGGGTGGAATGGGTGACGGGGAGGGAGGGAGAGACGGCGGCCTAAAGGGAGGATGGACCCGGGGGAAGGAAGAGAGAGAGAGGAATGGAAGATGAAATGGGAGGGAGAGAGGGAACGGGGGAAGAGGGAGAAAGTGAGGAGCAGAGAGAGAGAGAGAGAGAGAGAGAGAGAGAGAGAGAGAGAGAGAGAGAGAGAGAGAGAGAGAGAGAGAGAGAGAGAGAGATGGAAGAATGAGACGTTGGAGCACCCCTCCCCACCCCCAGTGTGGGCAGGAGAGAGAAAGAGAGAGAGGGGGGGGAAGGTGGCTATTTCTCAGGGTGATGGCTGAGGGAGGTGTCACCCGGCCAACACACGAGGGGGGGAAGCTATGGCCAACACAGTTCCCCCCCAGCATGCCAGAGGTCGTCCAGAGCGCACCAGCGGGCCGCGCATACGCTTGAATCCCGGGAAAGTCATGAATAAAAAGTAGAACAAGACAGAAATTCGTTCCTCCGACGAAGTTCTGAGCGGTGTCGGCGACTTCAGGTGCCCTACTTGTTGAAACCAGTTGGGGGGATAAATTCCTGGCAGTTGCTTTCATTCAGTCTTCGCTGCTACCTTCTACTCCACTTCTCACTATGGGTAACAGCCATCCCGTTTTCTATCTGTTAGCCAGTCAGCTACCCAAGGCGCAGATTTGATTTCCCAACCCCGCGATGCTTAATCTCACGTGGAGGTTTAAATTATGAGGTCAGTCTTGGGATATCAATGTATGGCAATATCTAAGGCTATCTTATAATCCGAGTTATTACGTATGCAGGACTGATGATCTATATCTAACACGTTAAACATGATCTTTGTTATTACAGGCCTCACGACGACACTAATCTTTTTAAGTGTAACATGATACAAAAAATCAAACGATCGTGTCAGATTCAAAAATCATACCTCAAACCGAAGTAAACAGTCGATCATGCGAGATGGCATTTTCTGTATCCTTAATCATTAAACTGCTGTTATATGAGCGAGCTTGAGGTCATCTGGCATTCTTACTCAACTGCTGCGATATGGTAAATGCCTGGTATTGCCACACGCCAGCTCAGTACATCTTTCAGTCTTCTCCGAGAGGTCACCACGATCAGTAAACTTGTATACGAAATTCCCTTTCTTAATATCCAAGTACCTCATGGCTCGGAACGTAACCTGAGCCCCTCTCACCCACCCGCCTCCCGCGTTTTAATGTGCCCCTTTAATCCAATCAAAGGGAGTAGGGAGGGCCAAACCCGCCTCCAAGCAACACCACTTCCACCCCTTACAGCACTCAAGGAGACTAAACCCGCGTCCTAGCACCCTCCCTCTCATACCACCACTCTCCATCCCACACTAAACGAAGGGAGAGGATCATTCCAACCATTTCCAGTACACCTCACGATGTGTACGTGGTAACTAAACCCCCCACCGAAGCCTTTCTACAGCCCGCTTCTTAAACTACAAGGGTGCTGGACACGGCCCTCCCCATCCAAGCACTTTCCACTTCCCCTTCTTAAATCAATCTGACGACGTTGAAGAACCCTCTAAATACACATCCAGCTTAAGCTTAGCCCGGATCAGTCCCAGCCCTCCCCAAACACCCTCCCCCATACAAAGCTGGGAGGCTACACCCAGCCTCCCCAAACACCCTCCCCCATACAAAGCTGGGAGGCTACACCCTCCCTTCCACTACATGGGGGCTGCATCGTCTTCCTCTCCCTTCCACTCCCTCTCCAACCCAGGCTTTTAATGAGGGAGTGGTGTCACCCGCTTCTCCCGAACCCAAGCATAGGGTGACTGAAGGGGGACGAGCTCCCCCCCCTCATCCAACAAGCACTTGCATCCAGGCCCCATCTTTTTTTCTAAAAGGCAAACGCTGCAGTTTAAGAGAGGGCGATCTCACGCGAACGGTAAGGGCGAAAACCCCATTACCTGCAGCCTTACCTACCAACCCTCTGGGCGCCGCGAGACAACCCATGCACGCCCTAACAACCAAGATTGATCGGTTGGGCCGTAAAAAAAAAAAAAAAAAAAAAAGTTTTTTATTATGAAGAGGCCGGTATAACTTTGGCCGTAACTCGTCATCGGGCAGAACATATCGATGAGGCTCCGCAACACTTTAACGGCCCGCGCGCTTTTCCGTACGACCACCTGAAGCCTGTGTACCGTCTCAAAATGATTGTGGGTCATCCGGGGCAGGATCGCCGTGAGGAGGTCAGGGGGGGGGGGGGGTCTGTCTCCAGGAACGATAATGGGTCTTCATGACCGGTCCGAGAGAGAGAGAGAGAGAGAGAGAGAGAGAGAGAGAGAGAGAGAGAGAGAGAGAGAGAGAGAGGGGTTTCTTAAAAATCACGTTCGGTCGACGTGACCCGGACGCTTCCATTAGGGTCCTCCCCCCCAACCCTTAAACCTCCCTAAGGTATCATGGGTCTTTCTAATGGAAGCGTCCGAGTTTAATGGACCCCCCCTAGCTTGGAGAATGACTCCCTCTATGATGGAAGCTCATTGTCATAGTCAAACTACGAATCGGGTGGGGGGGAGGAGTGGAAGTGAAGTGTCAGTAATTGAATCCACAAAAAGTTCACCGGGCCTCTGAGGTTTACGGGGCAAAATATAAAACACAAGCGCAGCTCGGGGGTGTTTAATGGTTTAAGGGTGGTTTATGGCCTCTTCGTGACAGATGCCCAGACACTAAATGGGTCCGGATGTTGTAAGGGCGAACCTGGTGGGTGGGGGGGTCTTTTCCTGACGGCGGCCGTTGCCCGGGAAATGGTAATGGGAAATAGTTTGGCACATCGCGTCCTGGGGATAATTCTATTGTTCCACGAGTGACATTAGGAGAGAACACCAGAACACTATGGGAGAGCAGGGCCATCATAGGCGAAGCATGTGCTCTCTCTCTCTCTCTCTCTCTCTCTCTCTCTCTCTCTCTCTCTCTCTCTCTCTCTCTCTCTCTCCTTCGACCCGTCATCATACCCAAGTGCGGTCTACAACCTCAGTATATATATATATATATATATATATATATATATATATATATATATATATATATATGGCAAAACAAACGCCCTTTCCCACCGATGTCACTGCAATTATAAACATCACGGTAAATATAAACACACACACACACTTTGGGCAATGCAAACACAACTGTCAACACCCATCATAATCATTCACTCTATGACACACACACACACACACACACATACACACACACACACACATACACACACACACACACACACACTGGAAACATTCTCTCCGTACAGTAAGTATATGAAACTACACACACACACACACATACACACACACACACACACACACACACATAAATAAGACAGTGGATGGCGCAAAATTCATGAGGGAAGTGGGGAACTGAGAAAAATGGCATCAAGATACAAAGGGACACTGACAGACTGCAGAGCTGACCTGATCCATAGAAAATGTAAAGTAAAGAGGATGGGAAACAGTGAGTGGAAGGCCTTACTATGAAAACTATCTGGCAGGAAATAAGCGGCAGGAATATGTAATGTGAGAGGGGACTCGGGATTTGACATCGCCCCGAACCTGTCGCCAGACTCCTACATTAGGAGAATAGTAAATGAGACACGCTGTCTGCTGGCAAATATCTGAACATTCACACACATGGACAAGGAACCATTCGGGAAAGCTGTTAATGTCCTACACCAGGCGAAAACTAATAAAAGTCTCTAAGGTTAGGTCAGCGAATTTCAAGACGCACTTAGAACTAACAGAGAAACGTCCAGATGAGGGCAACAGAGGTGGTACCAGAATTAAGAGAGGCGAGTTACAGGGAGAGGCTAAGAGGACTTAGGTAGGTCCAATACGAAAGACAGATGACTGAGGGGTGACCTGAGTGCATACCCAAGTCTAAGCCAGGTGTGTGTGTGTGTGTGTGTGTACACATCCTCCTGCAAGCCAGCGGCTGCGGCTCTGGCACTGCAAACATATCCAGTTACCTGGCTACGTCGATACATACACAGATCTCCTCTCGTTAATGTTAAATCCCCTTGATCACGACGGTGCGGCCCTTGAGCACACGACGGTGCGGCCCTTGAGTACACGACGGTGCAGCCCTTGAGCACACGACGGTGCGGCCCTTGAGTACACGACGGTGCAGCCCTTGAGCACACGACAGTGCGGCCCTTGAGCACACGACAGTACGGCCCTTGAGCACACGACGGTCGGCCCTTGAGCACACGACGGTACGGCCCTTGAGCACACGACGGTGCGGCCCTTGAGCACGACGGTTGTACAGTCGTCCTAAGAGTCGGGCTGTCGTGCTCAGGGATCGCACTATCATCCTCAAGCGTCTCCCCGTCGTACTCAAGGGGTCGTACAGTCGTCCTGAAGGGTCAGGCCGTCGTGCTCAAGGGGTCGTACTATCATCCTTTAAGAGTCGGGCCGTCGTGCTCAAGGGGTCGTACTATCATCCTTTAAGAGTCGGGCCGTCGTGCTCAAGGGGTCGTACTATCATCCTTTAAGAGTAGGGCCGTCGTGCTCAAGGGGTCGTGCCGCTGTGCTTTAAAAGGGTCGTGAGAGTCGTGCTCAAGGGGGTTAATCCTGTTCCCCCCCGTGGGAGGCACCAAGTCCCACTTCAATTTGCCTAATTAACTCTCACCGTTAGTGTCTCTCTGTCCCTCCCAGGCTATTTATGGATGTCTCACTCTTCCTTACACTAAATGTTACGCCTTTCTGAACATTTCTCACTGCGTGTATCACGGTTTTTCTCACCGCCCTCCCACAAAATACAGTTGTTTTCTGAGTATTTTTTCCCCCACCCTATCGTGGTTCTCTCATTGTTTTCTCACAAAATGCATCTGTTTTCTGAGTACTTTTTCCTCTTTCTCAAAAAGTACTTGAGTTTTCTCACTACTTTTTTCCTCTATCTCACAAAGCACTTTTAATTTTCAAAGTACTGTTTCCTCTTTCCTACAAATCACTATAATTTTCAAAGCACTTTTTCCTCCTTCTCACAAGGCACTATAGTAGTTTTCGAAGTCCTTTTTCCTCTTTCTCAGAAAGTACTATAGTTTTCAAAGTCCTTTTTCCAAAGGTTATGGTAATCTTAGACGCATTCTCATCACATCTTATGAATTCTTCAGTCGTTCTTATACCACTGGCTACAAGTTCTCTGTCTTTGTCCCTTTCCTTGTTCTGAATCTCTGCACTATGTCTATGTCTCCACGCCTCTCCTACTGTAGTTAGCGAGAGCGTTCCGTTTGATCCTCGGCGCCTGTTCTGGGTTTGTTAATCCCGCTGCGCTGCACGCTACGCGTTCTTCACGGTCTGTTCTCCTTCGCGTTCTAGATGTTCTGGGTGTATGGCTCCTCCCACCTCTACAAATTCACAGATGATCCGACTTTTCCTAAATGTTTTTTGTTAAGAGTTTCGAGTTTTTCCCAGTACACGTCAGGATCGCCCGACACTGTAAAAACCTGGCAGCTGTGGCTGTAGAAGACACAAGGGTACTGGCAGTGACAAAGTCATGAGTGTCACTACCCCTCTTCTGACAACTACCTCAGACGGCCTGGCTGCTAGAGAACAGTGAATTCTGGCAGTGACAATGATACATGACTTCCTAACATGTAACGTATGGAGTTATAAAAGGTAGCAGCCTTTCGCTCTCTTCGGCTACTGCTGTTCCGGGCTGTCTCGACACAGCTGCTGCTGTTCCCGTGCAGTGACAGCAGGGCGCGTCGGGCAGCGATCAGCCAGCCAGCAGTGCTTCGTCGGGAGCAAGCCAATAGGGCACACTAATGCCTCCTTCCCAAGAGTTCCTCCTAAACAGTTCAAAAGTTGTCCCTTTCAGAACTTGCGGACTTGTTCAACAACAACATAATTGCAGTTTCCACCGCCACAACTTCAAGTCGTCCCATCATTCGCCCCTTCCTCCCCACACCTAGTCCCCCATTCCCAGCTCTCGGGCGTATGTGTACGCCTCCTGCGGAATGGAGTCTCTCGTCTCCCCAGATGTAATTCGGCGACAGGATCTCTCAAGGCCGTGGTAAGAGCCAGCCTCATAACCTCATGGCTCACACTCCCCCTCCCACTCGTTCCTTACCCTGGTCCTGGGGAGTCTCAAAGTCTTGTTCCCCTGGGCCTGGGGAGTCTTAAGTCCAGTTCCTTGGTCCCAAGTAGCCCCAGGTCTAGCTCCCTGTCCTAAACAGTCACTAAATCTAAATATTGTTGATGGTGACTCGATAACAAATCTAATATGATAATCAGAAGTAATCATTCCAAAACTTTTTACAGTATTTTCAAATGTTATATATATATATATATATATATATATATATATATATATATATATATATATATATACACCCAGTTTAAAATACCTATTTCCCCTTGCTTTTGACGTGACATTATCTATAATCTATTCCACAACCCTGTGTTAAAAACTAGTAAACAAGTTGTCCGGACCAGAACCCAAGCGTTATCGGTCTCGCGGTGACGTGGACAAGCGACGGTGAAGCCCCCAGTACACACACACACACACACACATGCACACACACACACACACACACACACATACACACACACACCGTCACGGTATAAGAGCCGCTGAAGGGGGGGGGGGGGGAACGGGGTTACAGTACAAAAGAATATTTCAAGTGTATCTGTGAGACATATATTCCCGTCCTGACGTATGTATCCATGACATGAGACATAAACCAGACCCGAGAGTGCCCCAAAAATATGACGAAAAATAGGTTCTAAAGAGATACGATCTTGTATGTCTACCAATTAAGTGTAAACACTTGACAAAACCATCTCAACATGGGGAGAAAAGTAGATTTTATAAGTAAGATTCCAGCCATAAATCTAAAAATGTCTAAATATTATGACTACAAACAGAAATACACCAATAAGTAACAGGCAATAATGTCACTATCAAACATGCGTTACCTGTAGACTAATTGGGCCGTTATGGGTCGTGGTGTGAAGAATTATGAAGGAAATATATATTGGCAGACACTAAATGAACGACAAACAATCGCCCACTTGAAATCTTAAAAGAAACTTTTAAGATCTAGAGAAGGTACGCGCTCGTGAATGCAAAACAGACAGACGAACAGACGCCTTACCAAAGCAGCAGTACTCCTTGACTGCTATGCAGGAGAGGGTGAGGAGGAAGGTGGGGGTACTCATATAAAAGACTACGCACAATGCACAGATCTAATCGCAAAAGGATGCAATCAAATTCTGTCCCTTAAAAATGGGCGGAGGAGGATTATTGCTCTCGAGCGGATTAAAGTGCTTGCAAACGGTAGTCTGCGCTGTAATACCGAAAAGGAAGAAAACGGTCGCTTTTAATTCCCCCACGGACACGGGAGAGTAACCTACAACAGCCAACTGATTGTGGGCACAGAGAAAGAGAGACACCGAACACCCACCTCCCCTAACCCGCAGCTGCTGCTGGCGACGGTGTCTTCGGCGAAGTCCACGGCCGGCGGACACACTCACCGTCACAGGCACGGGAGCAAGCGCGCTCTTCCCTGCCGGCCCCAAGCGAAAGTCGTCGCTGTCAAGGTCTTGTGTTTGGCCTCTGCCTAGCAAGGGCCCTTTTCATCTTAAACGCCCCTCCTAATCCCCCATTGCGACTAAGGTCGGCCTATAATCACATAGCACATCCTTCGCTCATGACTATGATAATCACAATCATTACTTTCATCATCATCACTATACAACCTGTGGTATGGTACTCCTGCAGAAGCAGGAAAATGACGAACTCCAGCCGGACGGTAAAGTCCTTAACGAGATGATAGGGTTGGTAGGAATGCCTTGTGGAAGGTCTTATGAATATATGGTGCGGGAGGAAAGCTGCTTGAAGCCTTTAACAAGGGTTGCAAGGCGTGAGCGGGTGGTGGTCCTAAGTGCAGGCTGGTCTGCGGCAAGGGTGTGGGTGTGGGTGTGGTGTCACCATGGCTGTTTCATCTGTTTGTACCCTCCTGTTGGTGACGAAATACCCCTCATCGAAAGGTAACCTCACGCTCACGGCGTAACCACTCGCACGAGGCGACCCCAAAGCGTCAAAATGCCCCCATGAATAATAACAACAAAAAAAAAAAAAGTCAGCGGAACGGAACAAGACACAATTCAACCTTGCGTTCTCCAGGGCTAATCACGATCCGTCGGTTGTTCGTAAATCTAGAATGGAGCAGGGTAAGAGCCCCCTCCCAATACTGCGGAGAAAAACATACTCTCGCTTTATCACCTTTAGAGAAGTCGTGTAGCTACCTGCAAGACCGAAACATTTCTCCGACTATGGAACACCCATTTCTGATCGTTCTCCCACAAAAAAAAAGAAACCCATGTCATCAACAACACAACTAACCCCCCAACCCCCCCCCCAAAAAAAAAAAAATCATGTTTACACGCATCAGTTTTGTGAATTACTGAGAGTTACTGACGTGTCGCGCCGGCCAACTATTTCCTAACTAAAATTCGGATTATTAAAAGGATGTGAAGCGAGACAGATGTGTGCGTGTGTGTGTGTGTGTGTGTGTGTGTGTGTGAGAGAGAGAGAGAGAGAGAGAGAGAGAGAGAGAGAGAGAGAGAGAGAGAGAGAGAGAGAGAGAGAGAGAGAGAGCGGGGCGGGTGGGGGGTGGTGGAAAGAGAGCAGTGAGCGTCGGGGGAGGAGGAGGAGGGAAAAACCAGGCGTAGGAATGCGGAGGAGGAAAACGGGTAATGGCAAAGGAGGAAGCAGAGAGAGAGAGAGAGAGAGAGAGAGAGAGAGAGAGAGAGAGAGAGAGAGAGAGAGAGAATATAAGCCACTCCACCATACAGGTATAAAACAGTTCCATCTTCTCTTCCATTGCACACAATCCCTTCCCCTGTCCCACCTCGCCTCTAACCACCCTATCAGAAATAATACATCCATATATAAGAGGAGGAAAGACGGGTACACGAAGATGCAAGGGAAACATGGACAAGATAACAAGCACAAGGGAAAAAAAAAAGTCGAAGAGAAACGAAAGGATGAGGAAGGGAGAATCACACTAGAGGAGGAGGAGGAGGAAGATGAGACAAAAAAGATGAGACAAGAAGTGTGGAAAGGGGGCAAACAGAGAGAGAGAGAGAGAGAGAGAGAGAGAGAGAGAGAGAGAGAGAGAGAGAGAGAGAGAGAGAGAGAGAGAGAGAGAATGGCAGGACAAAGCGCACACTGCTAAACCAACAGACCCCAGGGCGGAGAGGGAGTCGGGTTGGACACGGGCAATACATAACCCAGCCTCCCCCCTGTGTGTCCATATCTGTTAATTCTCGTACTTTTCCATCAAATTGCAAATGAAAACGAGCTATTTCGAATTCCAGCTCGCGAAAAGAGATAGACAGAGAGAGAGAGAGAGAGAGAGGTGGGGGGAGAGAGAGAAAAAAAAATGGAAAGGTAATGAAGGTGCCGCAACTGTCGTACGGCATCGTAGGCTCCCGAGTCAATATTTGAACAAGTTGCAATTTCTTCTTCGTAGCGGGAAGCGCTTGCCAGACGCAAGATGTTGAGATATCCCATCCCTGCTCTGGCCGAGACTAATAATCGCTGAGTGGTGGATCCCACGAACAGAATCTTAGAGGGTGGAGAGGGAGGAGGACTGGAAACACACACACACACACACACACACCAGGGGTGTAGCGATGGAGACTTTGGGGTGGAGTTCTGCTCCTACGTCAAAAAAAAAAACAAAAAATTCTTCGGCATATATGTATAAATAAGGCAAGCGGCAATGGGAGCCCAAGCAGGCTGCCAGGCAAGCAAGCAAGCAGGGAGGCAGGCAGGCAGGCAGCCTACCTACATACCTAGCCTGCCACAGGTAAGAAGTGTGTCTTTCAGGTGAAGATATTCTCAAGTGAGTGACATCCTCAGGGCTTCTGGCTCTCGTGAGGAGGGTGGGGGTCTGTCTCCACTGTGGCCTCAGGTAGGAATGTTATTAGCTACTGTATAGTAATCTGTCTAATGGTCCTGAACGTACACACGTGAATGGAGATACATATTTTATTATCCACAATATATATATATATATATATATATATATATATATATATATATATATATATATATATATATATATATATATATATATATTCTGCTTTACTAATTTCCACTACACACATATGGGGGGAAAAAATATGCCCACATGATAGAGTCAGAAGTGAGTCATATTTCAGTTTTAAAAACGTTTAAAATGTTGTTATGGCCACACAGATGATAACTATGGGTGAGATACGAGCTTTAGTGAGAGGTAAGGGGGAGAGGAGGGAAAGAGGCGAGAACGTTGGAGGGAGTGAAAAAAAAATGTATTTACTTTAATGAGATTGTGCCAAATGGCGGGGGCTATAGAGCGTAGCGGTCACCGCCGGAATATATACAGATTTACGAAGGAAGAGCCGCTTGAGTTACGTGTTTCTCCAAGTTTACGTGTTGTGAGATGGAGAAGGCTTATGTTTCTGGACTGGACGGCAGTAACCCAAAAGTGTGAGTGAGGCTTAAAAAAAAGAAAAAAAAAAGGTGGGAGGGGGGGAAAGAAAGAGAGACAGCAACCTGGGCCAAGGCGTGGAACTTCACACCCACTGAAGTGACGCTTCACTCGCGGGCAGCTCTCACTGACCCTCTCGATACCCAGGGGGCAGCACATCTGAGAGAGAGAGAGAGAGAGAGAGAGAGAGAGAGAGAGAGAGAGAGAGAGAGAGAGAGAGAGAGAGAGAGAGAGAGAGAGAGAGAGAGAGAGAATGTGAAAGAATGAGAGATGGGCAGATGGACGACCCTGGGTCGATCTCCCATATACCGTTGTTGTCCGACTGCCCTCAACTGGTAAGACAGTCCATCCCTATATATATATATATATATATATATATATATATATATATATATATATATATATACACACACACACCCCCGGAGATGAAGAACATACCCCGGAGGAGATGAAGAGATACGGCACCCGCAATTAACCTCCTCCGGACGAACCGGTACCCATTCAGAGCACCTGAGTCGACTGCGGGTGGGAGGAGAGGGAGGTGTGATACAGCGTCTTGCCCTCAAGGATTCCGCCAGGGTTCGATCCGAGACCTTGAAATCCAAGGTCAGTGTCCTAACCAATGGGCCACAGCGTCCGTGACCTATCGACACACACACACACACACACACACACACAGGCGTTACGCTTCAACATCAAATCGAGTTTCCTCCGTGGTGAATCGCGATCGTCGAGTCCAAAACGGATGTTCAATGTGTGTGTGTGTGTGTGTGTGTGTGTGTGTGTGTGTGGGAAAGGAATCGTCCTTGGATTGACCACTCACCCTCATCCCGTGTCTTCTGCCGTCTTGAGGCGATGCTTCCCTTCCACTAACCCTCCCTCGCCCCCCCCACACACACCATCCCTCAGTGAGTATCTCCTACTGAAGTTAACTCAACGACTTCGAGTGTTCCTCTGCAGGTGCGGGGCGGATCCTCGAGTTCTTCCTGCGTCACGTCATGCGCAAGATATGCGGAGGTTCACGTGTGAGTCGTACGCCTCAAGCGCGGGTTGCTTGTATGGGATCTCTGTTGTGCGTAAGCGGCGCAAGTCCTTACGCTTGTCATCCCTCAATCACAGTATTAGTTCGACGCAGATCATCCGTCTGTTATGCGCGGGTCATCCGCCGGTTCGTCTTCAGTGCGTCATCCGTCTGTTCTGTGAGTCAACCGTTTCTTATGCCGAATTCATCCGTCTTTCATGCGTAATCCGTCTGTTATGTGCAAGCCAACCTTCTACTGTGCTCCATTCATGCGTCTGTTCAGCGTAAGTCAACCAAACGTCTACTGCTATGCGCAATTCAACTGTTTGTTATGCGCAAGTCAACGGTATCTTATGCAAAAAAAAAAAAAGCCATTCGTCTCTCACGCATCACACCCGAGCTTCATGCGTGCGTCATGCGCAGTTCCATCGTCTGTTTTACATCCGCATTCATGGCCGGCTATTTCTTTAAGCCCTTGAGCCTCGGCGGTAAACGACCCTTTCAAGCACGATGGTACGACCCCTCAAGCACGACGGGTGCTGCTTAAGGGCACGCACGGACCTTTTACCTTAAAAAGGTCAGGGTAAAGGCCTTGGCCATCATACCCAGGGGTCGTAACCATCGTCGTACTGAGAGGTCGTACCGGCGTGAATCGTGGGTTAACTACGTCGAAAAATTCTCTCTTCTCTCTCTCTCTCTCTCTCTCTCAATAGCGTCTTGACTGCGCGTTTGTCCACCTGTCTATCTCTCCCTGTCTGTCTATCTAGAAGCCGTCTGCCTGTGTCTATCACTCTATCAATGATCATCTGGGTCCAAGCCGCTCGGACATTACAGAAGGAGCGTCGGTCGAGGGCGACATTATGAGACTATGTGAGAATAATTTCAAAGATACGATCATCAGACCACAGACCGAAACCACGGCGGTTGTCTCCTCAATCCTTTCATCCCATTCGGCCTTTTTTTTTTGGGGGGGGTGCATCATTTAACCCACCATACCTATCATACATTCATTCATTCATCAACTCATATTATTCATCAATTGTCGCCGAGGAATATCTCTCATCAATCACACACACACACACAAAAAAAAGGTCGGGAGGGAGGGATGGAGTGAGGAGGGGGCCGTCTCTACTACTGATGATGGCGAGGAAGTTCATGCAAATTACCACCTAATTCATCGAAAGGGTTCATTAAGAAGATTCAAAGTGCGCCTCTTCCCTCCCCAGACCATCGTCCCCTACCACCTCCTCACACACACACACACACACACACACACACACACACACACACACACACACACACACACACACACACACACACACACTTGCCGGCACAAAGACTTCAATTCTACTCGAATTATTGTTACAAAAATTGAGTTGGGACATGGAGTTGGGGCATGGTCTTGCATCAGGCCAGAGACATCAAAGGCATTTTCTTTCATTCGGGGGGACAGATGGAAAGACGCGGTAATAGGGGGATCTATCATGGGAGGTGGGTTACAAGGATGGATTATCATCATAAGAGGTGGGGGCTAGCGTGGGCTGGATAATTATAATGGAAAATGGGTTTACGCGGGTCGGTACACAATGGGAAGTGCGTCCTAACCGCACGAATGTTCGTGAGGGTAATGGATGGATGGGTGAACGTGGGGGTGTACGAACGGGAGTATAAATGGGCGAGGAAGTATCATTTGAACAGTGTGGTCCGACTCTTGTGCGACATGGATATCAGAAGTACTACGTCTGCTTTCTCAAGGCATTTCAAAGGCAACGGCGGCAGTAGTGGTATTTCTCTATCATCTAGAGCTTCCTCCTCTGAGTAATGTTCCCTCCCAGTCCTCCTCCTCCTCCTCAAGATATTGCTTCCTTTGCTCTCTCTCTCTCTCTCTCTCTCTCTCTCTCTCTCTCTCTCTCTCTCTCTCTCTCTCTCTCACTCTCCTAAAATACAAGTCGTTCACTCTCTTCTTTTCCCACAAGGTGTTGTACTTTCAATTTCTCCTTTCTTTCTTTCCTTATTCCATCTAGTTTTACTGCTCTTTCAGTCTATTCCATCTATCCTTCATATCACTCCTTCATCCCTCTCCTTCTACCTGAAGATATTCCTTCCTCGCATCCTACTCCCTTTCCTGTAATACAGCTCCCTCCCTCCCTCCTTCTTCTCAAGACACTGCTCGGTCCCTCCTCCCATCTTTTCCAGCAAAGTGTCTTTCTACTGACCTTTTCTTTCCCAAGAAATATACCTATCTTTTCCATTTCCCTTCTGCAGCGTATTGCTCCATTCTCTCTCTCTCTCTCTCTCTCTCTCTCTCTCTCTCTCTCTCTCTCTCTCTCTCTCTCTCACTCGTTTCCCCTTCCCCTTTCCCTGCGAGAGAATGTCCCCTCCATCCATGCTTCCAACCTCACAATAACAGCTCTTCCCCTCATAACAAGTCCGTTCATCATGAAACAGTTCTTTTCCCTCATTATAACAGACTCCCCTCATAAGAGCAGTTCTTCCTCTCATATCACTTTTCCTCCCCTCATAACGGGCCTGTTCCCCGTATAAGAACAGTTTTCTTCCCCCCTCATAATAAGGTAATCCGACGCGCACTGAGAGTTCTTCCCGGATCTACCTATACAATAATCTCCTCCATAATTTAGGAGAGATGAGTTCAAAATCTAATTCTAGTTTCTGCTATATAAGAATAAGTTGAGTCTTGATGACGTGCTCTCTCTCTCTCTCTCTCTCTCTCTCTCTCTCTCTCTCTCTCTCTCTCTCTCTCTCTCTCTTTCTGACCTGCTACTGATTATAACGCACCCTTGGTACTGTAAGAACTCCTGCAGGAAGGGTCCAGGGGTTATATATATATATATATATATATATATATATATATATATATATATATATATATATATATATATATATATATATATATACACACACACAAACAAATATCTTCCCATCTTTTAAAGTGGTAAACTTTTCACATGAATATCTAAAAAGAAAAAAAAAAGTGTTGGATACCCGGCTTTAAAATTCTATATTCTTGAGAAGTATGCACAACGACAAAAGGAAAACACTACTAACTCCAATGCAAAAGGACTTACAAACAAAACAAAACAAAAAAGTGCTAAACTTTCGTTCACTGCTTGCCTCTTCCTTCCACACCAACTCGCTACATTCTGCCCCTGGGGACAAGATATGTGAACAACTTTATCATGACGTTCTTTAGTCGCGTTATTCCGAGCGATCTTACTACCTTCTCCTCACACCATCTACTCCTTCCCTTTAAAATGTCATTTTCTATTCTATTGACCATTTGTCTTACTTCTCCAAATGCCTCCTCCTCATCACACTTCTTCTCGTCTTCGTATGCCCTTCCATGCAATTTCCTCCTCCTCGTTTGCCTCTTTCTCTCGTTCTGCTACACACATACTCTTCACTTCCCCATATTCCTCCCAAGCCCCTTCACCTAAATATTTGAGACGCCTCCTCCCTAATCCCCGTACAGGTAAACAAACCCTTAAAAAGTGGGGCTGGACAGGGGCATCATCACCCTGTAAATCCCTTGAAATATATCATTACAAGGGTGCTGCTCCCCTCGCCTGCCTCAACCCCTGAAGGAGTGGTAGGCGACTTGGCAGAGAGAGCCTTGCTCCTTCTGCGCCTTCGTCAGTAGGAGTCTGGAGGGGAGGCTGTAGGTATTCATCACTCAAGAGCCGCAAGTACCACTACCACAACACCCACATCAGATACCACTCCCGCCACAGCCACCCACCCTACCGCCACAACTGCCACCACAACAGCTCAGCATCAACAAGGGCAGCGGCGGCGGCGGTGGCATCACCACCACCAGCAAGAGGCCCAGAAGAAAGAGAAGGGACATGACACTTTCCGTGCCATCTACTGCTCTACACTACTACATCCAACCCCTGTGTATTCCTGTGGGTTAATCCTCTACATTCCCTCTACAGTCTTTGCCTCACCTCTTCCAATCTACGTTCTCACATATCGATCCGATACACATATGTTTTCTTTCATTCCCTCCTTCTTCCTCTCCCTACCTCTCGCTCTGCTCCCTCCTCCCTACCCCCATGCCCCTCCAGTATGAAGAGCTAGTGCCGGGAGGGAGGATGGGAGGGAGTGGAGGGACAGGTGGCTTCCCTCCCGCCCACGGAGGCAGGAGGTGAATCATTTTAATGGCTCTCTCAGGCCACACTCGCATATCGCTGGGTATTCCTCCTCACGTGACGTAATCTGCCTCACACACGAATATTCCCACGTCTGCTGGCCAGACCGGCAGACTTTTTGAGCATAAAAACAAATACATATACATATATATATATACATACACACGCATTTTATATACATACATGCATACATTTACTGATAAATAGATAGACATATGGATCAGTAAATGTATGTAGACAAACATAAATAATGGGCATCGTGGTACAGCAGTTAACGTTACAGATAAAGGCTACACATGCCCACATGCGTTCGAATTCCAGGAGCGGTCGTCGACCCACAGACTAACCAGGTGTTCATCCTCCTTCGGGGCTGGTTGGTACATGGGTACCTGGCTTAGGCTGGCGTGTGTGTGTGTGTGTGTGTGTGTGTGTGTGTGTGTGTGTGTGTGTGTAAAGAAAATAACTGCAGTACAGAAAAGGTCGTCTTCATGGGCAAATAGTCCTCGTACAGGTGAAGTTGGGCGGACGCTGGTGTGGAATACGGAGTTGCCCCCCAGGGGAGGATGAACGGAACACAGCAGACTTTACCTCCCACTTCCTGATCATTTGGCGCGCATATATAGGCGGGAACGGGAGGGGGGAAAAATGGTGCGCACATTTTAGGTGGGCAAATTCTGCCGCGCAGAATCCTGGGAGGGGAGAGAGAGAATTTTTGGCCTCGCATATTTTGAAGGGAAGTTTCAAGTCATGCCATCTATTTTTTTTTTTTTTTTTTTGGAGGGGTAGGTGGGATGAGGGAGGGAGGAAGAGAAGATTACTTACGGCGCAAAATATTTTGAGGAGGGGGCGGGCGGAAATTTTGGCAAGCGGACTTTTAAGCGGTAAAAACCGGCGATATCGTTTACGTTTCAAGGAGAATACTTTTCGTACAGTCGCTACTTACAGCCGCCGCTGCTACTGCTACTGTTACGTCGGCCCACAGCCTTACCTGGAAAAGAGGGGAAAAAAACATCTTAGGTACACTGGTGTTACATATGTCACAGTACAGTGCGGATAACCTCTGCTATCCGAAGTATAACAGACCATAATCACGTAGAACAAAACCTTAATAACAGTATCCTCGTATAACACAGCCTACAACGTCCGGTATCCTAAAGTATAACCAGAGTATAATGGCATACAACAGAAATTCACCTTATGAAAACCAACTGGAGGTTAACATACTCTGTGAACTATCAAAAATCATTCATTTCTTCTAATTTCTTGCATCATGCAATTCAAAGAAAGGAACAAAAAAAAAATGATCGATACACTGTTATTCATTTCCCATAAGGGTTATCGATTTGGTGGTTTCATTCTTAAAAAAGGGCGTCTTCCATACATACTCTCTCTCTCTCTCTCTCTCTCTCTCTCTCTCTCTCTCTCTCTCTCTCTCTCTCTCTCTCTCTCCCACACACACACCATCGTGGTCCACCCAACGCAGCAGGATAAAGGAGAGGAGATTGTAAGCCCGGGGTGGGTGGAGTGGGGGCTGGGGGATGGTCGGGTGATGAGGAGGCAGGAAGGGCGCGGCTGAACGATGCCCGGGAGGGCGTCTGGCCCGGGATCAGTATTCCACTGCCGCGTCCGGCTCCCACCGCCGGTGGCACTGCAAGGAACACACGCTAACCTCCTGTGGCTATATGTATGTCCACGACTATATCTGTGTAAGCATGTAGGCCAGCGCGAGTGTGTGTATAAATAATGCATGTATGTATGTATGCATGTATGTATGTATGTATGTATGTATGTATGTATGTACGAGTATATATACTGTTCTCTTTTTCGATGTTTGTGTGTGTGTAAGTGTGTGTAAGTGTGTGTGTGTGTGTGTGTGTGTGTGTGTGTGTGTGTGTGTGTGTGTGTGTGTGTGTGTGTGGTACAATTTCGTCGAGGGCCTTCTCACACTCGAAAGGAGTCTATCACCCTCCTCCTGCATGGAGTGCAGCCTTACAGGAGCCCCTTACATGGGTCCTGAATACGAGTATTATATATATATATATATATATATATATATATATATATATATATATATATATATATATATATATATATATATATATATATATATCATGAGGGGACACAGCGGCAGGCAACAGTAACATTCCCAGCAACCTTCATGCTGACCACCGTGGCCTGAGCCACCAGACGGCGCGCACCGCACCGTCAGCCACGCCGTCAGACACCAACACAGGTCTCCTCAACACGTACAAAATTTTCCGCCCAAAAAGACTCCGGGAGGCGTGGGAGCCGCGGGGGGAGCGTGTGTGGCCGTGTGTCCCAGAGGGATGAGGGCGGCAGAAGGTGCGGGATTCCCACGGCGTGTCCAGTGACGCTTCCCGGCGTGTGAAGGGCGGAGAGCCAGGCATGACACCTGTGAGAAATTTAGTCCAGTTTCTTCTCACGTTTCCAGAGCCTGAGGGTGCAACAGGTGCCGTCCCAGTGCATCCCAGGGACCCGCCCGCTCCCCGCGTCCCGGCCACGCCTCCTCCCGCCACCACTCCACGCCTCAGCCGCCACACCCTCACCCAAGATGCAAATACCTGGAAGCTACACACACACACACACACGTATCTCCCTCCCTCCCTCCCTCCCCTCGCGTCCGGGCAACGCACACTGCCAAACACATCCCGACGCTCTGGACATCTCGGTACGGCACTTAACACTCCCTGAAAGGCCCGCAAACCTTCGCCCAGCCTTCACTACCAACACTCAGCAGTGACCGGCACGGCCTCTTCATTGCGTGGCACGGCACTGCAACGCCGCCAGCGTATCCCATTATACGAAAATGTTCGAGAGCGCCATTGTGGTGGCGGTGTGTGTGTGGGGTCGCGTGCAGGGGAGACATCGTGGTTAGGGGAGCCCTGACGCGAGGCCCAGGGGAGGTCGGCCCTGAGCATTACTTGGCCTGATGCACGCGGCAGGAGGGGTGGGGTGGGGGCAGTGCCAAACCTGGATTCACTATGTTCCCCTGCCTCCATCCCTTCCTGCCACACACACACACCCCTCTCCCCTCCCGCCATCAGAACTCCCGCAGCACATTCTAGAATGCCTTCCACCACGTTTTCATCAGTATATATCGGTGTCTATTTTCAGGACACATTTGGGGCGTTTCTGAAAAACAGAACGTCTCAATCACGTCAGTCGTCTAGCGACAACGTACGTCTTTATTGACGAGCGACTTTGCGGAATTGGTTCCGGTCTTTAGCAGTCACTTGACGGATATGACTGCACTTCCGACACACACACACACACACACACACACACACACACACACTACAACAACATACACATTGGCAACAACACATTTAAAACCACTCACACACCATCAACAAACACTGCCTTCCAACAAACACCCAGGGGAACATCATACACAAACGCCTGACGGAACTTACCTCCCGCCCTCCTTAACACCTTTACCACACCTATGAACCACCACCACCGCCACCACCACCATCCGTATACACCCGACCCCGCCCTCCCTCCCAACCACACGAGCCTCTTCACGCGGATTAGCCCACAGGTGGGAGTAGGGATCATTCGACGAGACTGTTCACTAATCAGGCCAGGTGAGGTGAGGTGAAGGCTTCGAGGTGGGGGTATCAGCTATCGCCTTGCTCTTCCCTCCTTCCGGGAGAGCAACAATGGAATAAAAAGTTGGTTGGGAGCCGAGCGTAGTACAGCCGCTCCAGAGCCGGTGTCTGTCTGCTGGCTCAACCAGCGGAAGCCATCAAGAAATTAGTTCCCCAGTGTAGAGAGGCCGAGCGTCTCTCAGCATGGCAAATAATAAGCTACTGCCATTAGAGTGCGACATTTTCCTTCTTCTGTAAAAGTACCTCTGGTACTTCTACAACTATCTACGTGAGGAGTGACGCGCCTGAGATCTACGTTTTCCTCAATCCATCCGACTCTATCTTAGTGGGGGGAAACGGGTGAAGGAAGGGTTAGTGGTGTGTGTGGGAGGAGGGCAACTAAAGCGGAATTTTCGCCACGCACATTCATCACGATGCCTCGTCCGGACGGCCGAGCTGCTGACAACCAACAGAGACTCTCGGGGCTGTGATGCCCAGAGATGTGGCGTCTCACTCGCTGCTCCAGACCCACCCCACCTCCCCACACAACACACGTCTCCAGCACTACCATCATCACTTCTTCTGCTATAAAAAGAGAGAGTTACTGGAATAATAAGTGGATACGACAGTCCACAATACCCTTGGCCTCCACAGTTAATAAGACGGTCGGGAAGATGGGGTAGGGGAGTGAGATGAATATATTATACACACGAAGCACACCCACTCGTGGCTCGATCACTTGTAGGGTGTTTGAGAAGAGCAAGTGGACCTACGCAACTGGTGAGGTATAACAGACACGTGGCTATGAAGACCCATAACAAAGGGGACGCCTTGGGCCCTAGGCTTTGCAAGAAGCGACTTCGACCTGTTGTACCCGCTGAGTAAATGACAAACCTGGAGGTGGGACACACTCCCCTCGTCGACCCCGACAGGGAGAAAGGAAAGGAAGGAAAGAGACACGACAGACAGACAGACAGACAGGAAGGGTAAGAAAGCGAGACAATCTTTTTCGTCGTCCTCCAGCCTCGGTTCATAAATGGACGCGGCTTTCACGGCACCCCGAGTTTTTGCAAGGGATTATGCACATATGCTCAGCCCAGCCCCATTCACAGCTGCCACAACAAAGAATTATAATAATCCATATTTCTGAGTATCATTGTGGATCATCTTCGTATCTTCAACAAATACAACGACAAGATCTCCGCGGTGATACATGCCTCTCTCTCAAACTACATAACCAACTAAGCGCGACATATTGCTTCATCCGTATTCATACCTGGCGTAAGAGCTCATCTCCTGGGCTTTCATTTCGCCTTAATTATCTGTTTTCCAAGTTATATTCCGTCAGACAATAACACAATAGATTCTAGACTCTGCAACAAATCCCGCCAAAACAATAGACGCTCGGAACCGCTTCAGTGAACCTCTTTAATCACCTTTCTGAGGCCTCTGCCGGAGACTGTTGGAAACCTTGAAGATAGTTTCAGAGCGCTTGAAGCGCGGCTCACCTGTGCTATACTGTTTGATATTCGACCTTCTCGTACTGCCGCTTGTCACTTTCTTGTGCAAGGGGTAACATATCTTTAAATTGCATGAATATCAAAGATTATGTCCTCACTGGGGAAATCTCGGCGTGCACTATCCGCGGCTTTCACACACCCCAAAATACCCCATCACTCAAACAACTTGACAAGCAAAACATATATATATATATATATATATATATATATATATATATATATATATATATATATATATATATATATATATATATATATATATATATATATATATATATATATATATAAATATATATATAAATATATATAAATATATAAATATATATATATATATAAATATATATATATATATATATATATATATATATATATATATATATATATATGTATATATATATATATATATATATATATATATATATATATATATATATATATATATATATATATATATATATATATATATATATATATGTGTGTGTGTGTGTGGTATTCCCTTGATCTTAACGTGCATTACCAAAGTCGCCCGACCCAACCCCAACACTGCCCCCCCCCCCCCCCCCCCTCCTCCTCACAGACCAAGGCTCCTCTGCGCACCATAAAAAGAAAATTCACCTTCATCACGCAGCTCCCACTAACTCATTCCCCCGCTGGCCTGGCTTAGCCTCCTTCCCTCCCTCCCTCCCTCTTCCGAATATTTCAAAGGATTAAATCCCTCCCTCAGAAAATGTCCTCGTTCGTAATCAGGCCCAGATACCGCCGTAATGTACACTGTTGTACCTTAGCGTACACGCAGGCACATTCTTCGCTAGGGATATTTAGGAACAGAGCGGAGGGAGGAGCAGAAGCAGCGCGGGCGTCCGCGAGCGGGCAGGGGACCAGGCCCCGCGCGCGCACAGCCTCTCCGTATCATAAAGCTCGAGTATCATCAACTTTTATGCGCGATTATGGAATGGACTTAGTATAACAAGCGGTGTAAAATAGTGCTTGATTGTGTGTGTGTGTGTGTGTGTGTGTGTGTGTAGTTACCCATTCGTCCTGTACAGGGAGGGAATTTTACTCTACAGGGAGGGAACTTTACTCGTGTCCCCCACCCCCCTAACCTTCCATCTCTTGAACGTTCTCTACTTTATCATACAACCCCCTCTCCCTCATATTTCCGCATGCTGTCCTGCATTAACCATCTCCTCGTTTATTGTATTCCATTGATCCACAACACTTACAGAAGTATTCCTCTAAATTATTCTTGAATAAGCTTGCTTAATCTTATGCTATGGCCTGTGTGTGTGTGTGTGCGTGTGTGTGTGTGTGTGTGTGTGTGTGCGTGTGTGTGTGTGTGTGTGTGTGTGTGTGTGTGTGTGTGTCTGTATCCAGAGGAGAGGAGTTTGGGTGTACATCCGTGTATTTTTGGACGCGTCCTTGCATGTATGTATTTGTATACACGTATGCGCTTTGAATACCTGATACGGAATGCATGTCCGTCTAGTTTTACAAGCAGGTTTCCCCTGAGCTGGGGCGGGTACAAACATCATTTGTGGCCAGAGCTCCCCCGCTCCCCACCTGGAAACATTCCCAAGCCCACTATTGTCGACTCCAACCATACCTCCCAACCACAACCACACACACACACACACACACACACACACACACACACACACACACACACACACACAAACAAACAATAACAAACACGCATATATATATATATATATATATATATATATATATATATATATATATATATATATATATATATATATTATCCCTGGGGATAGGGAAGAAAGAATACTTCCCACGTATAACCTGCGTGTCGTAGAAGGCGACTAAAAGGGGAGGGAGCGGGGGTTGGAAATCCTCCCGTCTCGTTTTCAAATTTCCAAAAGAAGGAACAGAGAAGGGGGCCAAGTGAGGATATTCCCCCAAAGGCTCACTCTTCTGTTGTTAACGCTACCTCACTAAAGCGGGAAATGGCAAATAGTGTGAAAAAAAAAAAAAAAAAAAACAAAAAATTTATATATATATATATATATATATATATATATATATATATATATATATATATATATATATATATATATATATAAACAGGCACACATACACCTGGGCGCCCATCGCAAACAAAATGCTAATACTACTACTACTACTACTACTACTACTACTTCTACTACTACTACTACTACTAATAATAATAATAATAATAATAATAATAATAATAATGATAACCGTCTGCAACCATAAAAGAACGGGGAGGAGCCTTCATTTCAACCAGAAGTAAACATCGTACAAACTAAGCCATTCCCAGCCCTGTATCTCCCTCCCTCCTCGCGGCGGCAGGGGCGGCTCCTCCTCCTCCACTGCAGCGACCAACGGAAACTCAAGTAAAAATCCCGTCTTACGCTTCTTCCCGAAACTTAATTAACGATCAGTGAATGAAAGACCTATCACCTGGTCCTGGGGAAAAGTTTGGGACAATATCGAGGGATTGGTCACTGAGGAAGTCCCCCACAGAGTAGCTAGCAAGAAGCTGCTTATCAGGCGAGGCCACAAAGGCGTCTCCGACTCAAGCCATTCCCTTTTCCCATTACAACTGCTAACAGGGCCTTTAAGCAGTCGGGTAATTAAGGCGCGCGATCGCAGGCTCCCAACAACATCCAACTCTCTCTCTCTCTCTCTCTCTCTCTCTCTCTCTCTCTCTCTCTCTCTCTCTCTCTCTCTCTCTCTCTCTCTGGCGAGGAAAACAGGAGCGGCTTTCATCCTAAAGGGGGGAGGGGGGGATGACGACGATCAGTCCACACACACACACACACACACACACACACACACACACACACACACACACACACACTGTTCATTCTTAATGAAAAACAAACGCAGCACCGTCACAGGCAGGGGTTCAGCATCGAGCAAGGAAGGGATTCCAACTCCCAACTCACCAACTGGTCTCAGTCCTTATTGAAAAAAAAAAAAAAAGAGGCTCAATGCTCCATATAGACAAGAGGGTTCTAGCCTCATACATGGGCTTTAATTCTAAGGGGCAAGAGGATTGAGAAAAAATTCTTAAGTAATGGCTTCAGTCCTTATAAGAGAGAGGATCAACAAACCTCATAAACAGGGTCCCATACTAAGTCAGTTGTCTCGAAACCCACTCACCCAGGTTTCGTTCCTGAGTCAGAAGACTGAAACCTAAGATTCCTTTTATGTTGGCCCAAAAAATAAAGAACTCCTCTGTGTCTCGCGGACATCATCCCAAGGAAACATGGGACTAACCCAAGAGAGAGAGAGAGAGAGAGAGAGAGAGAGAGAGAGAGAGAGAGAGAGAGAGAGAGAGAGAGAGAGAGAGAGGCGCAAGAGGAGGTGATGGTTCAATGTTGACTCTACGGGAGAAAAGTGGCCAGACCCTCAAATGGCCGGAGAAGAGTAAGAGGCGAGCACAAGTGAAGGGAGAGATGAAGTGAGCGACGAGTGAGTGAGTGAGTGGTGGGGAGAAGTGAGGAGGGGGAGGGGTGAGTGAGGAGCGTGTAATGAGAGATGAGGCGTAATAGGGAGTGAACAGAATATGATAAAGAGGAGGAGGGGAAATCTGGAGTATGTATGAGTGTGGAACACAAAGAGAAGAATGGAAGTGACGTGGTGGAGTAAAGGATTGACGTGGTGGAGTGCGGGGGTTGACGTGGTGGAGTGAGGGGTTGACGTGGTGGAATAAGGGACTGACGCGGTGGAGTGAGGAAAGACGCGGTGGAAGTGAGCGGTGGAGGAGTGAGGCAGGGTTGGTGGTGACGTGGACTCCGAACGGTCACAAAGCACAAACCTTTTGTTCCCCCGAAGTCTGGCAAAATTCCTGAGAGGGTCCGACATCCCTGATAACTGATGGAAACTGACTGGAAGCGTCAGGGGGGCTGCCGCCGTCCTGTCAATAAGCTTCTGTTATCGTTTCAAAAAGAACTCCCACCATCTAGTCGAGCGCTTCCTGCTATCGTGTTTAGGAGCTCCTCTTATCGTGGGGAAAGGGGGAGCTGGGAGGGTTTCTGCTATCGTGTCACAAGTCTTCTGCTATCCCCTTAAAGGGGGCTCCTGCTACCGCGTCGAGGAGTTACTCTTAGCGTATGATGATGGGCTTCAGCTATCGTGTCAGATGGGGGGCTGGTTCTCCTCCTTGTACTACTGACTTAAGGGGTCCTCCGGCTATCGTCTTAAGGGTATCCTGGTATCCTTTTTTTTTATATTCCTATAGTCCATCAATAGTCGCTTCTTGGAACCAAAAACCTTCCACGGGAGCGAATAGAGTCAATAGTGTGTTTTTCAACTCGGGGTTCCGGTAGCATTCATCCTCTGAGGGTTCCTCGAAATTCTGTTTATATATATATATATATATATATATATATATATATATATATATATATATATATATATATATATATATATATATATATATATATATGAAGGGCCAGTAGTTCATAAATCATAAATGGAGCTCTTCCAACATGAGTCTGGCTAACGGTTGCCAAAAGACTGCTTATAAAGCTACACAACTTTAGCTGACGAAAGAAGAGGAAAAACCAGAGAAGGTCGGGGGCCCTCCAGAAACAGCTCCACTTTACCTACAGGGGTTCGCCGACCTTGTGGAAAGGTCCAAAATTATTGCACTAGACCTTTAACACCACCTGACCCTGGCAACGACCAAATCCTGGCTGCTACCAGGGCCCCCCAAAATAGTGACCAATGCCAGGTCCCAGCTCAAGCCAAAGGCTATACCAACGGCTAAATCCGGGCAGCGAAGCAGTGCAGGCGGTACGCTCAGATGAGGGAGATGATCAAAAGCAAACAGTGGCTTGATAAGAAATGGCTTCCCCGAGTAACTGTACATTCCCTCCCACCCCAACCCCCCATGCCTGATGTATGGCTAGCAAACCAGCCGGGGTTTTGGATGTGTTTGATTGGGATCTGGAGGAGGGGAAGATGACTGGGTGGTCTTCAGATGAAAGACACATCTTGTCTCTGAAGTCACATGTTCGGCTGAACGTCATGATCTACTCAAAGACTACAGGTGAATGCTGTTGTATATCAGAGAGAGAGAGAGAGAGAGAGAGAGAGAGAGAGAGAGAGAGAGAGAGAGAGAGAGAGAGAGAGAGAGAGAGAGAGGGGAACACTGACGTTTAAACGAGGGCCATGGCCAAGTTCAACGAGGACAGTAGATCTGATAACGACAGATGAAAACTGAGAGCTGACTGAAAATCATATTTAGTTCATCACATTCGTCAGCAATCACCGATTCCAGGAGTCATCCCAGTGATTACCTTCCGTTCGGATAATCTTACGCCAATCATGAGAGACTGGCCATGATCAACGGACAAATCCAACCCGTACAAACGCCAGGTCCAACCCAGAACCTGACTTCCCGCTCAGTATCTCTGGCAACTGACTCCTCACCAACATCTGGAGTGTGTGTGTGTGTGGAACAGCTGTTCAACATTCAGGACTAGCAGGATACAAACACAGTTCATGACGAACGGTGACAGATAGATACCCGGCGAAATCATAAACAAACAAATCCCGGGAATCCGGATTCTCAGTCGAACTTGACCCAAATGAAACTTTTAAAAAGAATTAAAGTCGGTGAAGACGAGAGGAGCATAGCAACGGTAGAGGGGAGAGACAGGAGGGGGGGGGGGGAGAAGAGAGTCAGAAGAAGACGAGGAAGAGGAAGCAGACGAAGAAGAAGGCGTAGGAGAAGGAGAAGGACGAGGAGGAGAAGAAGAAGAAGAAGAAGAAGAAGAAGAAGAAGAAGAAGAAGAAGAAGAAGAAGAAGAAGAAGATTAAGAAAGATGCAGGGTAAGAATGAGGGACAGGAGGAGGGGATGTAGAGGATGAGGGTTCTTGTCTTACGACGGGAGTCAAAAGGGAGTCTCTCGCCTCGACCCTGACCTCCCTCACCCCAGCTGAGCCTCGGGCGAACCAGCCACGGGCGCCCCAGCTATGTTACTTCACAGACTCACCGGCCAGACTAGATCACGGACGTCCCTCCCTGCTATGTTAGATCACAGGTGCGCCAGCTATGTTGGAGATCACAGTGGCGCAACAGCTATGTTAGATCACAGGCGTAACTGATGGGTTAGAAAACAGGTGTACCTGCCATGTTGAAGACGACAGTAACGCAAGAGCTATGTTAGATCACAGGCCTCCAATATACGTGAGGTCAATCCTGTTGAGCGAGATTCCTCGCACGCCCTGCACAGCTCACGTGCTGAACCAAAGGAAAAAAAAAACTTTCCACTGAAAAAAAAAAATCCACAATGAAGCCTTCCCGTGCTGGGACAGATATCCCACCCTATCCCATCTTCCCCGGCGAATGAAGCCTTCCCGTGTTGGGATAGATATCCCACCCCTATCCCATCATCCCCCCTTCCCCACTGGCGATATGCATATTCTCCCCTCCACCACTGCCTTCCATGCTGGGAATGTCATTAACATGCAGGATTCATGTCATGGACGAGAACGGACGCTTGGGAGACAGTCAAGTCTTCATTCCTTTTACGAGCTTTTAATTCATGGAGCCATGATCCTCTCCTCCTCCTCCTCCTCCTCGTGTATGATGTATAGCGACACCCGGAGGTCGCCATCGTGAGGCCTCCGCGCTCCCTCCCGCCTCCCCAACGTATGACGTATGGAGACCCCGGCAGCAGCAGCCGCTACCGCCAGCAACTCCTCCCTCCCTCCCCTCAACACCGCGCAGGCAACAACAACAACAACGCCTTCTCCAGCTTTCCTCCCGTTCCTCACCACCTTCAGCTACGCATCAATCCCCCTCCCTCTCTCTCTCTCTCTCTCTCTCTCTCTCTCTCTCTCTCTCTCTCGCCCCTCCTTCTCCCTCACCCCTTAAGAGTTGATGGGCGGAGGGGGACGAGAGGTGGTGGTGGGGGGATTATGGAATGTAATTTTGACATCGTGGAGTTTAATCCCAACAGGATGGAATTTCTTATCAAAGCTGATCCCTGCGTTAAAGAACTTGCACCTTCTAAGGTTAGGAATATTATTGCCCAACTTGAAATTCATGGTAAATAACCTCCCCCCCCAACCCTCCCTTCTAAAGCATGAAGCTTAATCATCAAAGATACAACAGAACTTGAACTTAACATCAGCGGTGTATGAAAATGAACTGGAACTTAATTCATTACAATATGAAACGAAGTTTTATGCTACTCATGAGGTCTTTATGAGTATGGAACTTATCTAAAATATGAAAGCCGAGGTAAAACTCAATCTTACCCCGATTGATTTGATCTTAATGACAAGAAACTTGAGCTCCAAGATAAGGCACTTTTTCCCTAAAGCATGAAGAGACTTCCTTGTGGTTTGGGCTTTTTCCCTAAGGTATGAAGAGACTTCCTTGTGGTTTGGATCTTGTATAATACCATTCTTATGGTACGATAGACATTGCTTGTGGCCTGGACCTTGTATTGTACCGTCATTACGATACGATAGACATTCCGTGTGCCCTGGACCTTGTATTGTACCAGCATTACGATACGATAGACATTCCTTGTGGCCTGGACCTTCCGGTACGATAGACATTCCTTGTGGTTTACAACTTGTTCAAAGTCTGATCACGACAACTGAGAAATTAACTCTAGCATGAAACTTAATCTGGTAACCAGACACATGTACACATCAGTCTCCCAGTGATTCCGACTGGACACTATTCCACAGCTAATTAACAAGCATTCAATACCCAAACCACCAGCCAATCGCTGTTCTGGTATCGTATCTCTGCATCAAGCAACGACCAATCAACAGTCAGGTCTCACAGGTTCCTCCTCCAGCTGCAGCCATTCAACGTTCAGCTACCTTCCCACCGACAGCCAATCAACATTTCGCTATCATACGTACCTTCGAGATACAAACAACCAATGAACGCCTTCCAATACTGGAGGGTGGCGGCGTGACCTACAGCTAACTTGAGCTTTTAGCTGTCACAACAGCTGTGGCTGGCCAACCCAAGCAATAGACGGCCTCCAGTCATGCAACCAAGGCATTGTATCGGTCAAAAGATCTCACCCTGGACATGATTACAAGCTGTAACTTATACCGTTAAAGACTATTATTCCCTCCTCCTGATCTACACGTTCGGCCTTAACGCACCGAATAATAAGTAACGTTCTAATCTCCGTTCGTTCGAGCGCCGCCGGAGCTCCGTTCCGTTCAGTTTCCCCCCAGCGGATACTCTCATCATCATCCCACCACGAGCCGTGCTCTCGTTCCCACTGAACACGGAGGAGAATGTGTGAGGCTGGTCGCATCATGTCACGTCGTTCCTTGATAAACAAAGCGTCCCTCTTTTCAAGAGCCCACTGCTGCTTCCCACACACGTCACGAACAGGAGGACCGTGTGCGTCTCTGTGCTCGGCACAAGATGAGACGGAGACCCCGTAATTTCTGACGTAAACACAAGGAGGTGTAATTTTCCCCATAAAAGAGAGAGAGAGAGAGAGAGAGAGAGAGAGAGAGAGAGAGAGAGAGAGAGAGAGAGAGAGAGAAGAAACTTTCTCGCCTGAGATGAACACCGTCATATCTCCCGCGATAAACAAACCAGGAGATCAAAAAGTAATAAACAGAATTAGACGAAGCCTTACGAGTCTAGCCTTACTAGTCTAGCCTGACATCGCTCAGGGAGGAGTTAATATCTTATTCTCGCCCCATCCACGAAACTTGATTAAGATTCTCACTAAGTTTCGCGTTGGCCAAGGTCCTACATGAATCTAATTTCTTCGAGCGTGTCTGATATGTCAAGTCGACCGTCAGGGGCATCCCCCAAAAAATATGTGGCATGCTTGGGTATAATTCATATCAAAAGATTATATATATATATATATATATATATATATATATATATATATATATATATATATATATATATATATATATATATTCAAAGCTCTTACGGTTCAAAATCCTTTACTGGACAGTACTGCCCCTTATCAAAATCTAAATCTAATCTATTCGTTCCTGTACCGCCACACATCAAAATGGGTACAAATAAAAATGCCTTCAAGGTCTGTAATACACTAACAGCGCTGCAAAAAAACTCTTGACCTAAAAAAAAAAGAAGAAAAAAAAATATCGCAACAAATTGTTGGCATATTTCTCAAACCTATTGACACAACATTCGACGAATTTCTCTGTAACGTATATCAATGAGAAATCAGTTCGGTTAACAAACTTCTCAAAGCAATTTCCAGTGGAACGTCATATTTTTTTCTTTCCTTTTTCTTTCTACCTTTTCCTCCCCAACTAAATAATACTATACCCAAGATGATTCCTGATTGGCTGGAAGACAACGAATCAGGGAACGCTTGCCGAGTCAAACGCGAAGCAAAAATAACGCCTAACCGGCATCTCCGGGACGGGTACAAGCCCTTGGTGTTCCAGTGATGCATGCCGCTGCTGCTCAATAGATGGGTCTCTTGTCGCTCCTGCCGTGTTTACAAATCGAGAGCACGCTGATATATACTCCTCCCGATAAATATTAAATGCGCTTCGGGAGCGGGAGGGACGGAAGGAAGGAAGGGAGGACTGAAAAAACGAGGGAAGTTTTGAGTGTATGTACCGAACGGAGGATAAAGTATAAACATGTGAAATAATGACGGATGACAAAAGTGGAGGGCAAATTGGACAAGTTAGGGAAGGGGTGTGTGTGTGTGTGTGTGTGTGTGTGTGTGTGTGTGTGTGTGTGTGTGTGTCGGGTGGGAGGGTTGGAGGAATGTAACAAGTTAAGGAGCCAACTTAACGTGGAATCACGTGTCATTAACCTACCATAATATGATAAATTGTAAATAACTCTAACATACTTTCCTTCTTTTTTCTTTTACGTATCCGGAAGACAGAGGATTAAAATATAAACATGAACGTCGATAATGGAAAAAAAAATGGTCCAAACTGCACCAAGTATTGACCGGAATGCTTGAGAGATCGACCCTCGACCGTGGGGAGGGGGAAGAAGATATCGACCCCCTTCGACGCAGACGAGGCTCTCCTCCGTACAGTCAATATGAACCATGTAAAAAAAAAAAAAAAGGAAATGTGAAGCAAAATGAACAGTCCCTTAGCATCACTAGATCGATGAACATGCCTCCTGATGAACATTTTATAAATGTTCAACAGCCTGAAAGTAAATGGGGCATCACAGACAAGGGAAAGACGCAGAACACAAGACCTGAGGGACTATAACAGACGAGGTTCTTTGCTGGAGGACAATAACAGTATTCCTAAATTTCTAATCTATACAGATGGAGATAAGATAGTCAAGCCCGTACTTGGGTCAAGGTCAAAAAACAACTCCCCTCCCTCTTATCCCCAACACTAGGTCAAGACAACCCCACAACCGTCCCCCCCCTCTCCCTTATCCCCAACACTAGGTCAAGACAACCCCACAACCCTCCCCCCCTCTCCCTTATCCCCAACACTAGGTCAAGACAACCCCACAACCCTCCCTCCCCCTCTCCCTTATCCCCAACACTAGGTCAAGACAGCCCTACAACCCTCCCTCCCCCATCTCCCTTATCCCCAACACTGAGCGGAAGACTCTTTGCCTGTCTTTTACGTCAGAAGAAAACGCCCTCCCCGCGCCGCGCCCGCCCCCCTTTTCCCCAAGACAGAGGCCATTACTGAAACTTTTACAGTGATGGAGAACACAACATCAACCTTCCCTCCTCTTTGGAGAAGAAACAACACTCAAAAGACCATCGAGGAACAGATGCATTTTTCATCGATGACCGATACACGTATTCCTCATTCCACCCGCACGGCTGCGACCTTTGTCGTTCAATCCCTCAACTGCGGATGGTGGTGGTACTGAACGTCCACTCCTCCACAGAGATGGAGGCCATTCCACGTCAATCCTCCACTCTGGAAGGCCAACTATTGAAACCTCCCCTGACAGGATCAGCATTCGATCTTCCAGTGGGGCAGAGACCCTTATGCAACCATCAGCCCAGGAAAGGACCATCACTCTAACCTCCACCACGAAGAGACAGAGATCATTATTCAACCTCCACACATAGGTAGAGGCCATTACCAAGCCTTCCATCAAGATAGAGGCCATTATTCAATCGTCCACCGAGGCAGAAACCGTAACACTCAACCATACACAGATTCGGACACCATTATTCAACCCTCCACTGAGGTTTTAAGACCATTATTCAACCTTCCACTGAAGTAGAGACTATCGTTCAACCCTCCACTGAGATAAGACACTATTATTCAACTTTCCAAAGAGGTAGAAACCATTATTCAACCCTCCACCCGAGGCTGAAACCGTCATTCAACCTTCCACTGAGGTAGAGACTTTTGGTCAACCCTCCCACCGAGGCAGAGAGATCATTACTCAACCTTCCACTGAGGCGCGGGAGACAACAAGACGCACAAGAACAAAACACGAGACTCCGTCAAGCCAAAATAACAACACGTTCTGTAAACAAAAGGCAGCGACAACAATATGACAAAGACTGGCTCAACAGACATAATGCAGACGCAAAATAAAACTAGACGAAAAAAAAAATGAGACGAGAGGGGGGAAAAAAGGCAGAAATGAAAGAACTGAGTAAAAAAAAAAAATCTCTCCCGACTCCTGTCACATTTACTTCTTGTCTCTTCCTTCACTGCAGATATTCTCCTTATTCTTCTCCATTTCTCCTCTTTACTTATCTTCTGACGAGTCTTTCCTCTTCTTCAGCTACCCTCCAAGGACTCTTCTCCCTCCCTCCCTCCTACCCCACGAGAGCAACTTCGCATTTCTAAGATTTTACAGTTCCCTCCCAAGCTTCTCTTTAACACACAGGATCCTTTCCACACCCTTTCCTTTTCTCCCTTCCACAGACAGCCTTTTCTTACCTTTCCTCCTCCCTCTCAGACAGAAAATCCTTTCCGTACCTTTTCCTTCAACAAGACGCTCCTCTTCCAACTTCTGCCTTGATAAACAGCCACATTCCCTATCCCCTCTTTAGACAAGCGGCTCCTCACCTAATTCCTGCTTTTACTTGGTGATCGTAAAGGGAGTCGTAAGGTTAATAATAATATAAATAATAATAATAATAATAATAATAATAATAATAATAATAATAACAATAATAATAAAAATAATAATGATATATATATATATATATATATATATATATATATATATATATATATATATATATATATATATATATATATATATATATATATAATATCTTTCTTCTAGGCGATAAACATCAAATAAGAAATCGTCTGTTCGTACAAAGCCATTAACGAGGAGAGCCCACAACAATATAATGGCTACAAGGTCACCCAAAGGCTACTGAGCTATTTAATATCGAGCGGATGCCCTTGAGGGTAACGAGAGGAAAGGAGGGAAGTCGGGTTCAGTTCAATCAATCTAATGGCATCCTCCGACCACAAGGATCTCGTGTGGTTACACCACACGAAGGAGAGAGAGAGAGAGAGAGAGAGAGAGAGAGAGAGAGAGAGAGAGAGAGAGAGAGAGAGAGAGAGAGAGAGAGATTATATCTGCTTAACTTCGACGAGAGATGCTGACACAATGTCATGGGTAAGGGACAAGGGCGGCTCAACCGCGCACAAGGTCCCGCTTGATGAACGAGGCTGTTCCGGTCAGTTGTCGCCCCCCCCCCCCCCTGCGCCGCTAATCACCTGTGATCATCACTGGTTCATCTGGGATTGACTTCAACCACGTCTGAAGTATTCTTTTAAATGTTCCCCGTTGTCGTTTCACCACCCCCTTGGCTGTCGTGAAAGCTTCTTCGTTGGGTTGTTACATAATTTCGTCTAATGCATTTTCAGGTATGTTCCCTGGTATGTTTGATGATATTTAATAACCCTCGTTATCTCCCTTGACGAAAGGTTGTCGAGTTTAATACATTTTCTTTCATACCTTCAACTTGTTACCTTTTTTTTTCTCTCTCTCTTCATTGGTTCAGTAGTTTTAGGTCTTTTAGTCCTTCATGGTAGTTCGTTTGTTTCGCTCCTTCGATTCGCCCTTCATGGCGGTTCGTATGTTCCGTTCCTTCGATTCAGCTCTTACGGTCTTTCTGACTTCTCTCGAATTCGTATATTTTGTCTCACTAGTTATTGCTGGTGACTGTACATCACTGCAATACTCACTTTTCCTTTTCATTCAAACAATGAAAACTTCCATCGATAGATTTTCTATATATTGTAGTGAGAGTTCTCAAAATCATACCAATCACGTTTTTTTTTTCCGATGGTTTTATCTTCTTAATACGTTCTCTAAATTCTAGTGTCTCGTTTATGTTGACACGCACATCTTCTACATGTTTTAAACTTCCTGTTACTTTCTCTGTCGGGCTTTATATCGTACCACCAAAGTATTCTTATCACGTAACTCAACTGTTCAAATGTATCTGCCTCAAATCCACTTTTTCCTAGCTGTAAAATTGTAACCAAGTCATTTTGAGTCCCGCTTCCGATCAGGTTCTGATCGCAATCATTTTGTTTACTCTGGTGTCACACCCAAAGGTCTTCACTGGTGATTATCCCCTTTTAACTTCGCTGTAGACGTCTGCAATCATTAATACAAAGAGTGCTGAGGCTAACACCCTCCCCTGTGGTACACCATATGAGAAATCCTCCTCTCCAGACATGGTTCCGCTTGTTACCACTTTGAACTTCTTTTCTTTTTTTTTTCATCAGTCTTCAGAAACCCTTTCATCCATCTTCTTACCTCACCCTTAACATTCTGCCTGGCTACTTTCTCTAGCAAACTTCTGTGGATTTCTTTATCAATTTATTCCATGCCATCCACCTCTCCTACTGCACAACAAACATTACTTAACACCTCTTCGGCAAACTTTCTTGTTTAATTTCCAGTCATGGCCACTGGCAGTCCTATCTCTCCATCTTTCGAAGAACTGTTCACTGCTGACATCATCGCGTCATAATCACTATATTTATCTCAAAAGTTTCACACTGTGATCAAGCCACAGCCTTTATACCTTATCTTTTCCATGGTGGGTAAATTTATGGCCTCTAATCTCTCTCACAATACCTCAGCTATCTTAATTCCGGTGCCATCTTTGTTGTACTCCTTTGGACCTTCTCTAACAGATCTTTGTGCTTCTTTAAGTGTGTGTGTGTGTGTGTGTGTGTGTGTGTGTGTGTGTGTGTGTGTGTGTGTGTGTGTGTGTACAGATAGAGCGTATTTACATCCAGAATTTGCCAAGTGCTACTGCCACGCCTAGGGCAAGCTTGGGCTAGCGCGCAGCGCCTACCACAGGAAAATCTGCAATTACGAAGGACGATTCGCATGAGCTACGTGCTGTCAAGTGGTAAGTGAAGAGATTCTATATCTGTTTAAGGAATTGCCAGACGACCGCATGTGGGCGAGGCAGCAAGAAGAGACAGCAACTTGGGAAAACAGAGTGAAACCTGACAGCCACTGAAGTGTTACCAAGAGTACCTACTGTCATATGAGTACTTGCTACTACTACTATGGCACACAGACACACACACACACACACACACACACACACACACACACACACACACACACACAGAGAGAGAGAGAGAGAGAGAGAGAGAGAGAGAGAGAGAGAGAGAGAGAGAGAGAGAGAGAGAGAGAGAGAGAGAGAGAGAGAGAATGAATAAGAATAACAAGCTAAGGGAGAGCGAGACAGACACACAAACAGAAAATACGAGAGAAACAAACAGAAAAGGGGGTGAGGGTGGGCGGGTGGTGGGGGGATAGTAGCGGAGGTTGAACCCACAGTAAAATGGAACACATGTGTATCCGGGTAGAAGATGAAGGAAGAAGTGAAGGAGGAGGGGATGGGTGGGGGGAGGTGAGTCAAGGAAGAGGGGAGGGAGGGGTACGTGGGCAGGGAGGGAGTGGGCAGTAAGGCGGGCGAAACTCACTCAAGCATGACCCACCTTGGCCGGAACCATCGCTGGCTTAACCCTCACCTTCTTTATTACACAGTGTATATTCTTATCTCCCTCTCCTCCTCCTCCTCCTCTTGCTGGTTTTTTTTTTTTCTCTCTCTCTCTCCTCGCCTCTCACAATTCTCCTGTGGCGTGGTTTTTGTCCCCCCTCCACCCCAACCCCCCAAGCGCGGGCCATTACTCTTGAAGACGGATGGACGCGTACAGTTGAACGCGTCGCTGCCACCCTCATCTACGCCAGCCTCCGATTTCCTCTCCTCACCCTCTAAACATTTATTAAGGAGATGCACAGCGGATTAATTAAGGTGATACGAAGCCGTGGCAAAAGATGCCGACGGCCGCGTCTTGAGGAGGAGGGGGTAGGAGGAGGGAGGGGAGGAGACAGACCCATCCTGACAAAGCCAAAGCGCCCGGCCACCTCCCCCCCTCTTACCCCAACAAGAGAGAGCTTTTTTTTTTTTTTTTTTGACGTTCTTTCGCGTTCTCTCAGAACTCAACAACAAAGAAAATAAAGGGGAGATGTTGGGCCACGATAACATAGCGAGACTTCACCCTCCCACGCACTTGCTGACATCCTCTCCCCCTCCCCTCCCCGCTTCCTCCTCTCCACTTCATACTGGCGCTCCCTCCCTCTGACCAGTGCTTCCTTCTCCCTCCCCCCCCCCCATCCCCTCCACACCCCGCGGACACACCCTTCACCCCATTCTTCTCCGGCACACGCCCATCCCACGCCCACTTGTCATGCACCTTCTCTCCACTCATACACATGGCCATGTACCCCTCATTCTCCACTTTCTTATTGGCCCCATCTTCTCTTCCCCCAAACCCTCTTCCTACAATGCCACTTCGCCCCATACATGCCTATCATAAAAGCCCCTCCCTTACCCCCATCTCTGGTGCACCTACACGAAGTCCATCCTCGGCCTCACGCGAGGGAACTCTCAGCCTTCACTTCGAGCGCGTCGCATCTGCCTCTGCCGAGACAAAATCGACTATTCAGTGTCTTCTCCAAGTAATCGACTACCCAGTGTCCTCTGCAGGTAATCGGCTACCCAGTGTCTTCTGCAAGTTATACACGCCAACCAAACCTCCTCCATCTTCGCATCTCCTTCTCGTACTTTGTCGAGTACGTGCACGTCCCGGTAAACCTCTCCCTGGTACAGATGTCCCTCTCTCCCAGCGTCCTACTTACCTACACTGCAGGACAGGTACCTATGTCCCCATCACCCTCGAGCCCGGGACTTGCTCTCCTCCCACCCCACCTTCCTTCCGACCCTGCCTCAACCCTGCCAAATACAGTGCGATGTTTCCATTCGTCTTGCTCGGGATAATGGATCGTCCGCACTTCATAAAGACGTCTCAATACAGCGCCTGTCCACAGCCTTGTCCTGCCGATCTTGAAGTCCCGCTGTCACTCGGGCGTCAGATGCATGTAGAGGGCTGCTAAGATGAACTGTTTGTTTTCGCGTGCCAATCAACACCGCGCCTTACTGCAATCCTGGTTTATCACTTTCTTTCCTCCGGTTTCCTCGCTTCGTTTCTTTACTTCTTACGCTGCCTCTTCGTCTCTCTCTCTCTCTCTCTCTCTCTCTCTCTCTCTCTCTCTCTCTCTCTCTCTCTCTCTCTCTCTCTCTCTCTCTCAGTCACGCCCTGATAACCCTTACCCACTCACCCTTGCCTAAGGTGTATAAATCCCAGCCATTCATCCGCCTCACTGTAGCACCTGTAAACCACAAATCCTCACTCACTGTCATCCCAAGTGCCTCACCCACTCTCGCCAACGGCTCGTAGACACCACCCCTTCCACCCACCCGCCCGCACCACCCAGCAGCACCGCTACCACCCACCTCACCAATCTACCACCTTCCACCATACTCTCCACCACCAATCCTCTCACCTCCTTCCACCACCCACCACTAAATATCCGCGACAGCCACGCCATGAGCCAACACTCGGCCAAACACTGCCAACACCACCCCACCATCACCCACCCACCACCTCTTCACACCCACCCGCCTCACGGCTGCAACTGATCGTCCCACCCGCACCTGACCCCCTCAGCCGTGATTAATTTATATCCCACAAAGATCAAGTCTACGCCGCCCACTTCCAAGACCAGCCCGCACCCTCCCACCCACCCCAATCCTCCTCTCCTTTCGTATCCCCGCCTTTCAAACGCCCGCAGGTCCCCGCCCACCCGACCTCACGCCCTCTGGCCAGGATAACGAAGCCTGTAGCCAGAAACCTGGTATCCTTAATAATTCTTCCTCCAAGATGGACGACGGCAGGTTCTTACCAGTTCTTCGTCCGTGCTGTAATTCTAATACCAGATTTAGCCGAGTTCCCATCTATTTTTAGACGCCTAATAGGAAACTCGAGGGGTGAGATTATCATCAATATATTCAAAGCAAAAATTCCGCAATATCCAACTCTACTTATCCTTAAGACCACTGAAAAAAAGAATCAGAAGAGCAATGATTACATTACCATCTCATTACTTCCTTATCACATCTTTATTTCGTCAATGTATACACGAAGACAAAGCATTTCAATGACGGCATGGGTGAAGGAGGTACGTACAGGGCTACGGGGGTAATCAGAAAACGTACAGTGGGTACATAACAACACAGGGGGGGGGGGTCACAGGTGGGCTCCAGTGGAATAAGCGACACACGCCTCTCTCTTCCCGTCATCACAAGTGCCAACGTTACGCCGTAATGGGAAATGTCCACACTGTACAGAGGTTCAGTACGGAGGTTCTGGGGAACATCATAATTATGGTACACAGTCCACGAAATGCAATGGGATGCTGAGGGTCACATAAGGGAAGTCTATACGGTCGATGCATATGCATACAGCTTTAAGGCATGGCAGGTTTTGCATACAGGGCCTGAAAAAAATTTCCCAAGGATAACACCGTCCGTGAAAGAAAGAAATTCTCGAGAACAACAGGCCCTGGGGTCTGAAAATACTGACTGTAGCACATTCTCTTCCACAAGGTACAAGTCTGTGTCTGTCTATCGGGTGCACAGCAGAGCCGGCACTTGGAATCAGGACCTATGTTTCTCGCGACGTGCCACATGCAGCAGTGCCCAAAAGTACAACGTCTAGTGCAGACTGTACGTGCTATGATAAGCCGAAGCTCCTGGCGATGTCAACCCTCACGCCAATCCCTTGGAAGAGGAGAGGGCGTAGGCGACCAAAGAGAGGGAGGGGGTTCCCAAGCACAATGCCTAAGTACGTGGTCACTCAGAGCATCCGTATGCTTGTAACTAGGTACGTGTGAGACTGGCATGATCCCCTGGCATCACTGTGAAGCACAAGTGGTCGATTCTCCGTTCGCCAATACGATCATCGTAAATTAAGGGGTTTCGTTCTGATAGGGTTAATGACAAGGCCATACCTGAGTAGTGCCGATTCCGGAGGGAATGGCCCCCTGGGGAAAACTGAGGTCTCTTTAAGACGATGAGGAGCGAAAGTCAGATGTCATCACCAGTATCAATACCAGGGTGTTGGTGCTATGTGTGAGAACACTGGACGGGGTGAGGGTGAGGGGTGCGTCCCCGTGGAGTACCTAGGGCGAAAAGAAGGGAGCGAGGCGTTGAGGGTCGCCTACCACCACCACCAACAACACCATGATACATGTCGAAGGTGTAAGTCCTGGTCCACCACCACAACTCCTCTCACAACCAAGGGAACAACACTACCACCGAGCCTCAGTGCCACAGCTAGGAGGTAAGTCACCCCCCCACCCGCGCTTCTCCCTTCCTCACCTCTCCCCCTCCCTCCCCCATCATCCAGTTCGTGACCAGAGCGTGCATTTGCCCCCCCTCCCCTCCCCCCGTCCCTCCCTCCCTAACCACTCCCCACACTCAGAGCTACAACACCCCCCGCCCCCCCCCACCATCTTCTCCTTCGAGCTTACATTTTTTTCTTAACCCCCCTCCCAGGGCTCCGGCCAACCACCCACCCCCTCCCCCACCTAGACTACCCTGGACCCTGCTCTGCCCTCCGCTCAAGTCCTCCCACCCACCCACCAGCTAGCTACAGGCTCTCCTGCCTCCCCTTCCAGACTACCACCTCCTCAATCTCCTCACGCTGCTATCACCTGCGCTCTTTACCATCTCTCACACAGACTTGCATCTCTACTATCTATAACAGAACCACTTGTTTCTAATATCTCTTTACCAGACATTCTCACCTCGACGAAACATAACCGACCATCTTCTTCACAAATGTCTCATCCCTAGGATCTCTGAGAGACCATCCTATTTCTTCTCTGTCTCCAGCCTTCGAGCAGATCATCCCTCCATCTCCACACGCAAGCTAGCTACATCATCTTTCAGTTTCCGTCCCCCCCCCCCCCACACACAACCCCGAACATGACCACACCTCACAAACCCATGCTCCTCACAGCCGCACCCCTAACCTATTCCTCCCCCTTTCCAGCTAGACCACACCAGCTTTCCAATTCGACCATATCCACCTCGACCATCTCTTCCCCTCCAGGGGGGAACACCCTCTCCATCGCCGCCCTCCAGAGAGACCCAACCAACCCCCCACCCACACACACACCCCAATCCTTCCAGCTAGTTTAACCACTTCTAACAATACCACCACTCCATGCATAACCACCCCCTCACCTCCTCCTCCTCCTCCTCCTCCTCCTTCTCTACCTTCCCACCACTCACGTAACAGAGGTCACGGCTCCCTCCCTCCCCCGCACCTAAACCGTCCAGTGTTATGAATCCTCGTGGGGCTGGCTGGCTGGCTGGCTGTGGCCTGGGGTAAGCTATGGTAGTTCTGGTCCAGATCGTGACTACCGCCCGCCGCTCCACCGCTACATAATGAAACCCCCTGCCATTTACAAGATCACTGGGGCGAACCCGACCAGCTCTGGTGGTGGGCAGCTGGGTGGGGTGAGAGGGGGGTGTGGGGAGGGAAGTGAAGTGAAGGAAGGGTGGGGGAGAGAAGGGGAACACGAAGGGGGATGATGATGATGAGAGCGAGAGAGAGAGAGAGAGAGAGAGAGAGAGAGAGAGAGAGAGAGAGAGAGAGAGAGAGAGAGAGAGAGAGAAGGGAGAAGGGGTGGGGGGTGACGGTAGTAGGGAGAAAGGGAAGGAACTAATGGTACTTTACATTTCAGTGGAAGAGGATGAGGAGGAGGAAAGGTGGGCACGAAAGAGAAGAGGAGATGGAAGGGAGGGAGTGGGAAAGAGTAGGGGGAACGCTTGGTACTCTACACTTCAGGGGGAGGGGCGCGACGGGAGGGAGGGGGGAAGAACAGAAGAGGGGGAGGGAGGCCAGACTAAAGGACCTAGGAAAGGGGGAGAGGGGGGGAAGGTAGGGGGTGTGAGGGCTTTAGGGGAATGGAGGGCCTGGAAGGAGGGAGGGGGGGGGGTACACTTCGTACTCTTCACTTCAGGGGGTGGAGGAAGGGGGGAGGGGGAGGAGGAGGAGGAGGAGGAGGAGGAGGAGGAGGAGGAGGAGGAGGAGGAGGTCGGAGCCACACGTTGCTCGGCTACTTTCTATCTCCCGAGGAGGCTTTGTCTCTCGCCCACACACACCCTGAAGTCACCTCTGCACTCTTGCCTGAAACACTGAACTTCCCCCCATCCCCTTCCCTCCCGCCATTGAAAGACCGTGTGCTTTCCCCCATGAAGGCCAGTAAGCTTCCCCATGACCCATGAAGAACTGTGAACTTCCCCATGACCCTATGAAAAACACTGAACCTCCCCATAAAGAGACTCGAACTCCCATTCCATGATTTCATGGGGTGACAAAGACTATATACAATGCACCCACCACGAAACTCTCCACACCCGACGTATACACACACACACACACACACACACACACACACACACACACAACCCCCTCAACTGTTACCAATCTTAACGCCAAGGTTGTGGCCCAGTATGTCATTACCTTGGGTCGATAATCCGGGGCGAGACGATCGCCCTTTTCATCAAGAACCTGGACAATAGTATAGCCTTGTTCTACCCCTGAGTATGAGTAATGACATCACCAGACTCTGCTAAAAATTCTTCCAAAGACAAGAGGTGTACACACACACACACACACACACACACACACACACACACACACACACACACAGAAAAATAGACATGCAAAACAGGCACACATAAACATTAAAATCACACATACACACACACACACACACACACACACACATACAAGATATACACAAACATCCCCAAATCATACACAATATCACACACAAGCAAGCACACAGACATTACTTAAAGCAAACACACACACACACACACACACACACACACACACACACACACACACACACACACACAGACGCACACACACACACACACACACACACACACACACACACACACACAGACGCACACGCACAAGAACCTTCGATTGATTCAACGCTCCAGTGGTCTCGGCGCTCGATTGCATCAGCGTCTGGTTGTGTTTCAACGCTCGAGTGACTTCTCACAAGGCTGACTTAATTCTCGAGGGGTTACAGCGCACTGACTGCCTCGCAGTCGGCATGTTTCCACGCCACACGACCGCTCCAGCGCTCGCTTTGTTTCAGCATCCCTGTGCTTCAACGCCAGACCGGCCCGCTTCAGCGGAAGGGCGGTCTCAATCCTCGTCTACTTCAGTGCTTTGGCTGTTTCAGTCCACGTCTACTTCAGCGACTTCATGCTTCTGAATGTCTACTTCAGCCAGAGAGTACTTCAGACTCCGCCTGTTTCGGCGACTGAATGTTTGAGAGACTTTCTACCTCAGCGCTCACTCGCTTCAATGGCAAACTGTACCAGCGATCAACTTTTTCAGCGCCTCGCTCTTTTAACGGGGAAACTCTTTTTATGCACTTGACTGTTTGAGGGCTAAAGTGTTTCAACGCTCTACTGTTTCAGGGGAAAAAGTCTTTGAAAGCTCTACTGCCTCAGGGCGACACCGTTTCAACGCTCCAGTTTCAGGGGTAAAGGGATTCATCAACGCTACACTGTCTCTACCCACCACTGTTTCCACGCTCCACTGTTTCAGGGCCAAAGTGTTTCAACGCGCCACTGTTTATGAAGCTCAAGAGTTTCGGGGATGAGGGGTTCCAACCCTGTACTGCCTTTGGATCCAAGTGATTCAACGCCCGGATACCTACACGTCCGATAACTTTGGCCATCAACTGTTTCAACGCCTCGTCCTTTTTTTATCTTTTTGAAGGTTTCGGCGTTCCCACGAAGGGCTGTGACGCAATCTTTCTCTGTTTCACCGCAATGTAACTGGTACTTGAAGTGTGCTCGAAACTTGACTGTTTCAGTACTGCTCCTCTGTTTCCACGTCTGCTATATATGAGCAAGACTCCTACAATGCTCGACTGTTTCAACGCACGAATGTTTCAACGCCAGCAGGCTTTCACGATGAACATGTCAGAGACAGAAGCTATTTCAGTTGGTGACTGTTTCGTAAACAGGATACTATCGTGTGAGGTCGTTTCAGTAACAGGTCTTGCTGTTTCAGGGTAGATTTCAAGTGTGTCTTCCAGTTTCAAGTTCGACTGCCTAAAATCCTACGTTTCAAGCGCTGCTTCAGCGCCTCATCTTGTCTCACGTTTCGATTATTTCCGTTGGCAGAAATCCTGCGGGATCTTCGAAACCTGTTCCGAATGCTGACGCTCCTCCACTGCTTCGCTCAAGCTCCTCCACTGCTTCAGTCAAGCTCCTCCACCGCTTCAGTCAAGCTCCTCCACTGCTTCAGTCAAGCTCATCCACTGCTTCAGTTAAGCTCATCCACTGCTTCAGTCAAGCTCCTCCACTGCTTCAGTCAATGACAGTTTCTGTGCCGGGTCGTTTCAACGCTCGACTGCTTCGTATTCGAAACTGCTCACGCAGCCCATGATGGAGTTCGTGACTATCGCAACGCCCCGATGGTCCCGTTGAATTATCGGATTATCGGCTGTCAAGGAGTGTGTCGTCCCGTCGAATTATCGGGTACTGCGTGGGTTAGTAGGGTTGGGGATTATCAAGGATTATACCGAGACATGGAATCATTCAGTGGTAGTTTGTTAGGATGCAGAATCAGCGATTGACACTGTGTGTCAGGGTAATGGAATGACCACTCCCTCTGCCGTCGTGGAGTGACTGGTGACTGTGACTGAATGACCACGTGCCCCTCTACCGTTTACTGTGACTGAATGACCACATGCCCCTCTGCCGTCGTGGAGTAACTGGTTACTGTGACTAAATGACCACGTGGCCCGTCTGCCGTCGTAGGAGTGACTGGTTACTGTGACTGAATGACCACGTGCCCCTCTGCCGTCGTGGAGTAACTGGTGACTGTGACTAAATGACCACGTGGCCCGTCTGCCGTCGTGGAGTGACTGGTTACTGTGACTGAATGACCACGTGGCCCTCTGCCGTCGTGGAGTAACTGGTTACTGTGACTCGGCACGGGAAATCATCAGACATCAAGTTCACTTGGGTGTGAAATGACTGGATGGCATGTTCGCTCTGGTACTGAATCATCAGGTAACTGTGTACACATTATAAAATAATCGAGTTACTGTTATCAGAAATATGAATTATCAGGCACAGCATCCACGGAAATGCGTAATTTGATCGGTGTTTCATCCTGCTATAGATATATATGTATAAGTACCAGGATAGATAATTATCGAGTGCCTGTATAATCGTATAATCAAGAGTCGAATTATAATGGCTGTCGAGATGTCGAATGAACGTGTACTGTACCACTTCAGGATGTCGAATTATCGGGCAATGTGTACTGGGATCTGCGGGTGGCCCTTAATAATGAACAATAATTAAAGAAAAAAGAAGTTGAATTCTCGACACAGTAAGTAGTATTATCAGAATTATCACATCATAAGACTACGTCCATAAGATACAAAAAAAAAAAAAAAGAAAAGAAAAACAGAGGCTGGAAAAAACTTGGCAACATAATTAGCATGAAAGAGAAGGAGGCACAGAAGGTTTTAAGTTAAGCACAAGTGTATATAAAAGCTACGCGTAAATACCATGCCCTAAAGTTGTGGTGAAGTAAAGAAAAAAAAAAGAAAGAAAATGTGGAGTGTTAAGTAGAACGGGGGTACAACACTGCGCCCTCCCAAAAAAAGACCAATGCACTTGCTAAAAAAAAAAGACCAATGCACTTGCTAAAAGAAAAGACCAATGCACTTGCTAAAAAAAAAAGACCAATGCACTTGCTAGAAAAAAAAGACCAATGCACTTGCTAGAAAAAAAGACCAATGCACTTGCTAGAAAAAAAAAAAAAAGTGTGGCACTTCTGACATTTGTTTAGGAGACACTGCAAACGCGCGTTACAGGACAACAGATGATGGACGCCTGCTAAGGGTCGTTAGAATAACGACTTACGAACGGTCGTATGTGGTCAGTATTACATATCGTACATATTTTGTAGATCAATCATGTCGTCCAGAAATATGTAGAAGAAAAAAAAATCAATTCCTGTTACAGACTCGGTTACAAATCTATTACCAACCCTGTGGCAGATTCTATTTAGATAGATATGAAGACTACTGCTGCTGACTTGGGTTAAAACTGCATTACCAATCCTGTGACAGACGAAGTTCAAAATGCTTTATCTATCTTGTTACAGAATCAGTTACAATTACATTACCAAACCTGTAGCAGGCTCAACAAAACAGACATTATCAATCGTCTTACAAAATTTGAAGCTACGTTACCAATCCTCTTAAAAATCATGTTACAAATACATTACCAATCCTGTTAAAAAAGTTAAAAACACATTAACATTCCTGTCAAAAAGTTGCAAAAAAACATTAACAATCCTGTTACACGTTCAGTTAGAAATACATTACCAACCCTGTTACAGGTTAAGTTAAAAACACATCCCCAATCCTGTTAGAGGTTAAGTGATACATATGTAACTAATCCTGTAACATCCTCTGTGAGTCACGAATCCCTCTGTTCCTTCAGGAACTTGTCCTCACCGCAAAGGACTCCTCCCCAAGCTGCTCCCGCGACCCTGCCTATCATCTGAGGAGCTCACTCTAATTCAGGAATCCAAACAGTATCAGGGGATCCCTCCCTACCGCGCGGCAGGATCTGCCTTAATCCTTTAGGGAAGCGCGGGCAGAACCCCGCCGTAGGATCCTCACCTTGTAAGACCCCTCTCATTACTCAGCCTTGGTCTGGTGTCCCGACAAACCAAAAAAACTTTGGTCTGGGTCTCACACACACACACACACACACACACACACACACACACACACACGGGTCTCCGCGGTGTAACGGTTAGCGTTACTGACCATGAGTCACGCTCGGGCCCGCCCGGGGTCGGGGCCGTGTCGCAAGGGTTTCAAATCCTTGGCGCGACAGTCGGCCCCCACCCCAGGCACAACCCAGGTGTTCATCCTACCCTCGGGGCTGGTCGATGAATGGGTAACTGGCTTAGGCTATGGTGTGTGTGTGTGTGTGTGTGTGGTGTCCCCTGAAGTCATCTAGCCACCTCTTCAATTATGATCGCCTCCATCGTCCACAATAGCGTCATTAGGTCTATACCTTATCCTATCTTCACAAGCCCTTACGAACCTGAGACAGAAAGAAAGAAAACGACGCATCAGTTAACAATAACCCCATCCACGAATGTACTCAACCACTCACCTCGCCCCATCCAGCCACCACCCGACTTCCCCCCTACCCCCCAACCAACCCACCTGGTGATCCCACCACCCACCAGCCCACTAGGCGACCCCACCACCACCCACCAACTCACCTGGCGACCCAAACACCCAGTCACTCTCCGTGAGACGTGCTTTGAGCTCCTTCCCCACCCTCCCCTCCCTCCCCACCCCCACTTCCACGGTCCTTCCCGTGTCACTGGACTCCGGCGCCAAATCAAACACCTAAATACTCACACACACACACACACACACACACACACACACACATATACAAGTACAAAGATAAAGGAAACAGAGCGAGGGGCAACGTAATCACACATTATAAGTACTCATACCTGAGTGATGACGTAGACAGTGAACAATACCTAAAAAGATAATGGGACTGAGCAACCAGAGGACATCACATGAAGTTAAAAACAAGAAAAGATGTGAAGAGGTACTTTCATATTATCAGAGTGGTGGAAGAATGGAAACAAGTAAGTGAGGGCATGGCCAATACAGACAGCATACATGAATTTACGAAGTTGCATGTTCAAGAGATGGGGCCCCACGAGTGTACAACTCCCTCCCCGTGCAGTACAAATACGTAATTACATGTGCACTCACGACTCACAGGTGCACAGACGACACCCAAGCCAGGCCCTGCGCAACAGTGTGTGTGTGTGTGTGTGTGTGTGTGTGTGTGTGTGTGTGTGTGTGTGTGTGTGTGTGCAGAACCCACTGAAACCCCCCCTGATGTACCCACATCTCCTGTTCAGCCTGGGTCGCTCTGGTATAAGTTAAAAACTGCGCAGAAATGAAAACAGGATCCTAGGAGAGAAGACGAGTTGGGTAGGTGGAGGTGGGGAGGGTGGGAAGAGAGATTCGGTGGAGTGGGGGGAGGGAAGGTTTTGGTAGGAGCTGGGATGGGGGAAGGGGTGTCGGGGGAGAGAGACCCCAGAGCCGCCAGCCGTAACGTGACAAGGTAGAATTTCAGTTCCTATCCGACACCCTTGCTCGCCAGCCACCCACCACCCCCACCTCACCATCCACCAAACCCTTCCTCCCCTCACCTGCAGGTGTCCTGAAGATCGGCGTTCATTTTACCGGCCTACACGGGCGGTTCATTCCCTCTTCTTTCTTTTTTTTTCATGGGCTTTCCTTCTCTCTTTCCTCTCCGGATCTTCCCGTCTGCCTCCGATGAACGGGTACGATGAAGTACTGACTTTACAGTGGTCTTCCCCTCCCTCCATCCACACCACCTCAACTTACACGGTCCCCAAGCGTTCACCTCGACACACACACACACACACACACACACACTGCACGGAGTATTCTAATTAACCCTGTCTCTCCTTAATTCTTTTTTTCTTCTTCTTCAATCTCTCTCTCTCTCTCTCTCTCTCTCTCTCTCTCTCTCTCTCTCTCTCTCTCTCTCTCTCTCTCTCATGACCCCGCTCCAGGTCTCTCAGTCTTCGGGAAGGTGGCGTTCGAGAGGCGAGGCCAGGCGAGGCCGACACCGTCTGTTCCCAAGGTACACACACACACACACGCACACACACACACACAGACGCCACCACCACCACACTGTCACAACAGCGGTTCAAATCCTGTACACACCAGACGAGGCCGTGAGGCGAACCCCTAAAAGGGCTGCCCTATTGAATTATGTCACTCCAGATCACTCGTAATTGCCCATAATTCCCAGAGGTTGGATCTCATCAACATCAGCGAGAGGCCACCCTAGGAATTATCCCCACTAGAGAAAAAAAATGAATTACCAGCCACCTTAATACCCACCCACCAGTGGTCAATTATATGCACTAATTTTTTTTTTAAGTTAGGATAACGGTTAATCTGGATATCAAATTTCACGTTATTAGAGGTAATCATAATCGTTGTTTAGACTGGTAAACATCAGGGTGCACAGGTAATGCTGTGAACACCGCCACGAGAACGACTGTCAAGTCCAATGTTTGGAGAACGTTAAACACGTCTTTCGCTCTACCGAACAATGAAGTACGTCCAATGAAACGAGGGGGTCTACGGTAAATACCATCCAAGTTGGTGTCATCAGTCAGGAACTCCGCTCGAGAAAGACTAGCACTTCACCTCCTGCAGGAGGATCTACCTACCTCATTCTAATCACAAGAGCGAAGCGGTGACAAGAGAAAAAAAGATAATGGTAAACATGAAATAAATGGGAGTAGAGAAGTGAAGGACCAGAATAATGCACAGATGTTAATATAGTCTTCATATTGTAATAACACGTAAAAAAAGAAGATAGAAATAGGCATAATCAAACGAAACAGGTAGTTTGAAACAGGTAGTAAACAGTGAGTGGTCACGCAAGGCACTAATCAGCCTCGTGGACCTGGGATATTCTACCCGAGTATTGCAGTCAAGACAGACTTACCCTGTCAGCAATATTCACTTATAAATACAAGGGCATTAAATTGTACTAAGTCCCGTACACTGCACAGTACTAGCGGCAAACTATGAGATTTTTATTTTGTGTCAAAACCCAAATGTTTAAAACGGGTAGAGAAAAAAAATCAAATTAAAAAGTTTTAATTCTCTAGAAAAATAAATATTTAAATGCTTATGCATGGGAGAAAAAAAAATCTACGTCGGCAAATATTTGCAGTCGGTGTTATACGATGAAAGAAAACGGTGATGATAAATAGTCGAAGGGCACAATGCTGTGTAACATTCGTAACATCATCATAAATAGTGTGTCCATATGTTACGGAGGTTATATATCGAAATGGCCACCGGATATATAGCAGTACATTTCAGTTGATAATGAAGAGACAAAGAGCTTAATAATCACCAAAAGACGAGTCATTAAATGATAAAAAGAAAAAAAAAATATTGTGTCTGATGATCATGGCTACATGCTTCCTACTGTCTCAGCTTCCTAGCTACATTCATACAAATACATTCTTTCATAAGTGTTCGCTATTTCCCGCGTGAGCGATGTAGCGTCAGAAACACATAAATTAGAGTTAGAGGAAATGATCCGTGTTTGGTTCCCTCCTGTGCTCCTTCATTTGGAAAGCAATTCAGAAGGGGAGGATATCCAGCCCACCCCCCGCTCCTACGTAGGAGATACGTGGGAAGTAATCCTGCATCCCTATCCCCATATATATATATATATATATATATATATATATATATATATATATATATATATACTTCGAGCATGCTAGTCACTACCCTCCTATACATCTTACCAGATATTCGTCAGGGAATTCGAGCTTCTAATCATCTATGTTCCCCTTGTCTTTTTATGAAGACACTATAAAGACATTCCACCAATCGTCTCTTGAGGAATTCAATTGCAGTCCAATCCACTTCAGGCGTACTGCCACTTTTCCTCTTATGCAAGGCTTTCACTACCTCTTCTCTTTTCACAAAACCTCCTCCGCATACCTCCACGTCGTAACCACCCGACATCTGCCACCGTATCCTTTTAAAAAAGTCTAACTTTACTAATGTACAAGTTCGTCCCCTCTCAATGGTCACAGGAGGGGACTGGCGATCACATACTGATATTACAGATGGTCACACATGCGTCTCTAATGACACTACAATGGTCTTCAGCGGGAGAGTTTTATGAGATAATTACAGGTTAGAGTTTCTCGGTAAGGACAAAGGCAAACTGGGAGAGACAGACACAGAAGCAAGCACATGTTCAGTGATAAAGGGAATTCCCAGAAACAACAGATCATTGCACTAAGATATTTACGATATTCAGGTAGGGTGGTAAAAGGAAGATCCTCACGGTACGAGGTACACAGCTAGATATTCACGATACGCCGTACACAGAAGTTACTCGAGGTAAGTGATACGGAAGGATACTCAGGGTACGTAGTACACAGTAAGTTACTCAAGGGAAGTGGTACAGGGAAGATATTCAAGGGGAGGAGGAGGAGGAGGAGGAGGAGGAGGAGGAAGGTGGCACACGAGAAAGCGGAGAGATAAACCTTACCATCAGAGGGACAAGTATAACTCAACTGTTGCGGCATCTGGCTTAAATAATTCAAGGATGGCCAATACCAACCTGCCCTACCCACTCCCTCCTGAGTAAGCCCACTCCAATAATAACTCCAGCTCCAAGCCAGGAAGAAAAAACCACTACTCCATCAAAACCTTTAGTGTGTGTGTGTGTGTGTGTGTGTGTGTGTGTGTGTATATATATATATATATATATATATATATATATATATATATATATATATATATATATATATATATATATATATATACATATATATATATACCCTCTGGGAGGCCATTCCAGGCATAAAACTGCGCTTGAACAAAAGTTCCACACCGGGGCCCCGGCCGACCATTCAACCACCCACCACCTCCGTTCCATCAAGCTTTCAATTACGCTAAAAACTCCAGTGGATCGATCGAGCCCCACCCTACCTGAAACTCCACCTCAACAGAACTTCCAGTGGATCTAAACGTCCCTTCAGGCTAGACGCTCATTCCAGCAGCTACCTTCACTCCAGCTAAGCCCCTAACCCCCCCCCTTTTTCCATCCCTCCATTCCCAATTCAAGCTAGACTTTCACTCCAGCTAAACATCCACCCCACCCTTTCAAACTTGAGCTGTAAACTCCTCCTCCTCCTCCCTCCTCACCCCCTAAGCAAACATTGCACTCCAGCAACACCTAAACTCCAAGCAAACTCACACACACACACAAAAAAAAAATATATATACATATATATAAATCAGGAACTCCCTTGCAATCACCGTCTGACTTTCACTCACGAAAATGCAGCGAGACGTGTCCTCTTGCATAGCCACCTATGATACAACCATTACCCTGAGTGACTGCTGGTGCCGCCATCGCTGCTACCTGGAGAGCAACCTATGATGCACTCATTACAAGGAGTGACTGCTGCAGCTGTTACCTGTCTTACTGTTACTTGGAGACCCATGGATGATTCACCGAGTGGATGCTGCTCCTCTGGTTGCCGATGCTGTGACATGCAATCTGAGAGGAGTTGATGAGACATGCAATACACTGAGTGCTTGTTGATACTGCTGCTGCTGCCGATGTGCCTGCTACTTAGGGTCATCCCGACTGTCATTAACAGAGGAAGTAACACTGCTCTTGTTGCTACTGTTACTGGCGCTACTGCCGCAGCTCCAGCTGGTGCTACAGTCGTGTCCACTCATCAAAAGCAACGTGTAACACGGCTCATCAAAACTAAGGGACATCTGCTGTTCCTGCAAGTGTTGCTGGTGCTACTGCTGCTGCCGTTACTGTTCCTGTTCCAAGACAGACCGATTGCGTTGCTCACACTGCCACTGCCGTCTCTGATCTTACTGCTGTTATATGTGATACTCTTCCTGCTGTTCCTGTTGATGAAGTTCCTTACTGCTGCTGCTGCTGCTGCTGCTGGGGTCATTAGCAGTGTTGCTGTGACCAATACTGTTACTGCTGCTCTCTGTTTTCCTTTCATGAACGTTGCTGGAGATACTGGTTCTCTTAAACATTCATACAGCATCTGTTCCTCTGACACACGCTACCTTCCCCGCTGGAGCAAGCAACACTGCTTACAGCTGCTGGGAACGCTACTGCCCCATACTTCACCATAGACTAATAATGCTCCCGCTCCTTATACGACTCTCATATACGTTCCTGTCGCTCCTTTTGGCAGTACTTCGGGACCCAAATGTTTCCTCCCGGCCCCCATAAACAACGCTGCCCCAGCCAGCCTCCGGAGCTCCAGGGGGCAACATGGACGAGGAATTCGTCTCAAAGAATATCATGAAGTCATGCAGAGCCAGGTAGATGCCTGTGTGTCCCACCCCACAATCTACCTTGAGACAAGTGGCTTTCCCCTATTCCTGTGGAGCTTCATAACGCAAATGTCAACAGATAATAATAATAATAATAATAATAATAATAATAATAATAATAATAATAATAAAATTACTACTATTACTACTACTACTACTACTACTACTACTACTACTACTACTACTACTACTAATAATAATAATAATAATAATAATAATTTTAATAATGCGTGTCCTTAGGCCTTCTTTTTAAAAGAGAGAGAGAAGAGAGAGAGAGAGAGAGAGAGAGAGAGAGAGAGAGAGAGAGAGAGAGAGAGAGAGAGAGAGAGAGAGAGAGAGGAGCAAACAGGAAAAGAAAACGTAAGTGCGTACTGGATCAACGTAAAAGGACACCATGTTCGTCCCAAGTCGATCCGTCAAGCAGAGGCAAGGCTCACACGGCAATGAACTGCTGGAGAGTGACAACAAAGGAGGAGGAAACACAGAAAAAAAAGAGAATAAGCGTCTCTCCCTACAGCGTGGCGGAGGGGAAGGCATAATAATAAGTAATCAATACCGACACCATTTTCTTTATCTTGTAAAAACAACTTTGTGAAATTTTCAAAAACATTCCTCTCTACATGACCGAGTCATAATAGTCTCAAAAACACGTAAACTCCACTCCCGCCACCTGAACTGCTATGTTACCTTGATGAAACTTTGACACAGCATGCAACATCAGGGCAAAATAACATGGCCCCACCCTCCCAACAACATGCCCCCCACCCTCTCTCTACCCAAATACATGGTCTCCCTCTCCCTCCCAATATCACGGCCCCCCCACCTCTCCCCAATAACATGATCCCTCTCTCCCCAATAACATGGCCCCCACCTCTCCCCAATAACATGGCCCACCTCTCCCCAATAACATGGTTCCCCTCTCCCCAATAACATGGTCTCCCTCTCCCTCCCAATATCATGCCCCCCCTCTCCCCAATATCATGCCCCCCCCTCCCCAATAACATGGCCCACCTCTCCCCAATAACATGGCCCCACCTCTCCCCAATACCATGGCCCCCCCTCTCCCCAATAACATGGCCCCCTTCTCCCCAATATCATGGCCCTCCCCTCTCCCAATAACATGCCGCCCCCTCTCTCCAATAACATGCCGCCCCCTCTCCCCAATAACATGCCGCCCCCTCTCTCCAATAACATGGCCCCCACCTCTCCCCAATAACATGGCCCCACCTCTCCCCAATAACATGGCCCCCTCTCCCCAATAACATGGCCCCACCTCTCCTCAATAACATGGCCCCACCACCTCCCCAATAACATGGCCCCCCTCTCCCCAATAACATGGCCCCCACCTCTCCCCAATAACATGGCCCCCTCTCCCCAATAACATGGCCCCACCTCTCCTCAACAACATAGCCCCACCACCTCCCCAATAACCAGGGGAAACAATCTTTGTAATTAGAAGTCAAGTTACTCATTACCAGCAAAAAAAAACAAACCATAAATGCGAACGGGTGGTCAATAACGAACTCCATAAACTCAGATTATAAACAGATAAATGACAGGCAGAGGGGCCACACATACCCGTTATTATAACATCATCCATAAAACATGCATGAAATAAAAAACTTACATAATACAGGGGAAAACAAACAAGAAAATAAAAAAAAAATCCAAGCGCGCTCCTGGCTGCCGGAGCTCTGGAGTGAGGCCCTAATGAAACAACAATGAACAAGAGAGTATGCAAATGGTAAGCAACGAGGGGCAAAATCAGCGTTGGTGGCGGGGTGGTGCCGAGAGGAAGCCAGGCTCGCTCGCTCCCCAGCACATGGATACTATTGGAGGTCAGTGCATTCCTATTATCATGTGAAAGGCCGCTCACAATGCTCAAATTAAATTGCATGCTTTAAAGCAAAAAAAAAAAAAAAGGAAAAAAAGAATGCTTCGCATATCACCCTCCTGCTTTCGTTATATATATATATATATATATATATATATATATATATATATATATATATATATATATATATATATATATATATATAGTTCTATCACTAATCACCCTAAGAACAATTTCTGTGAGAGTCCTGATGTGGCCCAGGACTTTTCTAAAGGCTCCTGCGTCTCAATGCCGCGCTATGTCCAGCAGCAGGGAAACGCAAACCCCTTTGGAGTCCCTTGATAACGAAACTGTACGCCCAGTGATAACAGAGCCTCGCCAAAGGTGCCTCTTCACTCGCGTAGGCGGTGTCAGAACGGGCCATAGAAGCACAATGACCAAATAACGTAGAACACATTAACAAAACATACATTGAACTTATCTATAAAAACCAGAACATATCAAATGAAAAAAGAACATTTATATAAGTGAAGAACAGGAGTCAGTACTTCCAGCTGGTACGGAGAGAACACTGGGACAAGACGCAGGAGGAGGAGGAGGAGGAAGAGGAAGAAGCACGACAGCATCGTGTGCACCATTAACCGGAACAGGAGGAGGGCCGGAGACGTGGGGTGGGGTGTGGGGCAAATCTCTGGTCCAGAACTCTCGGGATGATTATGGTGTCTGTTGTAAGCTAGCCCGCCGCCTCTCACACAAGGCCTAGCATGCTAGCTCCCTTTCCCTCCAGCATGTCCCCTGGTTCCGTGGAATTCTCAGCGCCTCTCCAAACATGGCTTCTCCTTTACTGTCTCTCTATCTAGCTGCCTTGCTGTCCTTACTAGCCTGTCTTTGTCTAGCTGCCTTGCTATCCTACGTCCAACTACAGGGGCTCAGGAACTCCGGGGATGCTATTATCGTCCTCCGGCAGATGACCTCGTCATACAGTATCATGTCCCTTGCTATCTGGCTTCCCCATGGCCAAACTCTTACTCGGTCATGCTCATGTGTCCACATGTCTGTGACAACAACAGGGGGCCCCCAGCCCTCTCCCTCGCTTTGTCTTCAGTGGTATGAGGCGGCGTGTGTGCGCGATCAACACGGCCTAGCCGTCTCTTCTTGTGTCTGGGTTTCTCTCTCTCTCTCTCTCTCTCTCTCTCTCTCTCTCTCTCTCTCTCTCTCTCTCTCTCTCTCTCTCTCTCTCAGGAGAAACACACGATGAAACGATATGATGATCCAGTGCTCCTTCGAGGGCGTGAGGCCCTCCCTATGGGGAAGCGGGTAAGGAGGGCTCCCTGACCGCTGGCTAACTCCTTTTACATCACGTGACCCCTCGCTGACTGGAGGACACTCGTCTGCTGCATGCCCGCTGAAGTGTTGAGACTCGGGGTCCCCACGAAAGCGTGCGGCACCAACAATGCAAGGTACCATGATCCTTCAACTTCCACCACCCTTAGTCCTCTCGACCTAAATGTCGGACTTTACCTCCTTCCCAGACTTTACCTTGAACAATTCTACAACTATAAATCTTAATGCTGGACTTTGCAGGAGCTCTAAATCTTAATGCTGGACTTCTCGAGACTCTAACCGTTGATGTTGGACTCTTTAGTATTCTAAATCTCGACTGTGAATCTGTTTGAGTGCTCTAATTTGGCAGACACTCCAACAATACAAACTTTCATCTCAATTTTTTTCTGGGGGGGGGGAGCACAAGGAGGAGGAAGAGGAGGGGGAGGAAAAGGAGGCGGGAGAGAAGCAGGAGGAAGAGGAGATCATCTTAACTGTGTCATTCATAATTCTGTTCTCAACGACTCAGACAGAACCCAACAGGCAAGAATCTCCAGGTCTTGTGACTTTTGAGGAATGATGTTGCAAACGCACGTGAAATCAGGGCGAAACTGATGAAGGATTAGAGAGAGAGAGAGAAAGAGAGGGAGGACAAATACTTATCGATGGAAAGAGGGAGGGAGAAAGGGAGGGAGAGGGTTATATACCCAGATGGAAACAATTTACGAGGATGACGGCGGTGGAGCTGCAAGGACAACGAACTCATACCCGACCTCCTCCTGTTTATCCTGTGTGTATCCAGGTGAGGATTCGCGACCAGTGGCCGAGGGGTCCGGCGTTGGCACGGGCTCCGCTCACCCAGGGGGAACGATTTTACTACCGACGTCTCGGCTGTTTCTTAATTGTTAACGAGGTGGTTCAGACCCGGAGTCGACCTCCGGGTAATTGGCCAAGTGTCGGCTCATTCTCCCGGGGATTATTTATATACAGTTTGGCCCCACCGTTCCTCTAAAGGGGGGGGGGGGGGGTTCCCTCTTGGCAGGGCAATCTAGCCGCCGCTGGTCAAGCTAGGTCGGGAGAACTGAACGAAAGTAACGAATGGCTGGTTGGCGAAGAACGCGGCCTCCGAGGCATGTGGACAGGTCAAGGCCCAAGACACGAGGGAGTGTCATGCCTCCAGTCCATCAAACCTTATGCTTGGAAATGCCCCCAAGTGCCCGCATAAATAACACACCATAGGTGAAAATTCTCAGATAATCGTATTTCACTACGAAACAAAGCTACAGCAAACAACAGCCACGTACGTATATTCCGAAATCAAAAAATATTTTTTTTCTCCCCATAAAGACTTCATATGCATAATGTTGTGCAGCTCATGTGTTATATACGGTAGTAAAGAGACGAGACCATGTGAAGGTTACAATGACTTACTGGTAGGAGAGACATGGCAGAAGAACATGGGATGCCGTACATACCTGAAACGAGAGAAAACTGGATTACTTAAAGATGTTACAATCAACGATCGGGTGCACCAACGTACTTACATTTGCATAATAATTCACACCAACAAATTTGCAAACACATGCACTATAGTCCCAACATCAGGGAAGAATGAATACTAAAGGGTCTTGACTCATGTAAGGCTTATGGTTCTGACGAAATTTCTCCATATTAGTCGATGATGTGGGTAGATACAAATGACAACCCGCTTCAAAAATACTTCTTAAGACGTGGCTAGAAAACAGCAAAGGGTGTGGCTAATAGGTAGACGTCATACCTATCTATAAGAAAGGAGACCTGAAGGCGGCGCTGCTCGCTCGCGAGTCTTCTCTTAGGAGTGTGTGTGGTATGCGAGGTACTGGAAAATATAATGTCACAGCGAATGGACGACATCCTGCTGAAGAGAAACTCCATAAGTGAGACACACCATGGGTTTCCCAGGGAATGAAGATCTGGCGAATCGATACAACTCTATATCTACGAGAGAGTGAGCTCTGTTTCTGAGAGAGATGTCCTGTCCGGTTGGACTGTACTTTCTCGTCTGCACAGCCAGAAAGCATTTGACACTATTCCGCAAAGGGGGAGCCTGATTAAGAAGCTGGATAACAAGATTATGGCAGAGGAAAAGGACAAAGGATACACATCAGGGGCGTCTTCTCAAAATGGGTTGAGGTCACTAGCCGAGTGCCGCAAGGTTCTCTACTGGGACCATTACCCTTTTTTTCATCGACGTCAAATACTTGGTCAGCAGATTTGGACTCCTACTTGACCATGTTTGCAGAAGACGCAGAGGTCATGAGGGAAGTGGGAGAATGTCAAGTATCAACAGGGCGACCTTGCTAACCTCCAGAGTTGGTCTGATGCACGGCTCATGCAACTTCAACCCGAGTAAGAAGAATGGGTGACAGCGAAAGAAGGCCTCGACATGAAGCCTGAGAGAAAATAAGCTCTCTCTCTCTCTCTCTCTCTCTCTCTCTCTCTCTCTCTCTCTCTCTCTCTCTCTCTCTCTCTCTCTCTCTCTCTCTCTGTGCGCGAGGTCTGAGGGTCGACATCATCCTTATAACCTGTCGCCAGGGTCCTATCTTGGGAGAATAAGGACACCAACTGTCTGCAGGCTAATGCTAGAATTTCATTCAAGTTCATGAATAAGGAAATATTCAGCGGGCCGTTCACGATGTACGTAAGGCCAAAACTAGAATATGTTTCTCAAGTTTTGGTCACCGCACATAAAAGAGGCACCCAGAGCTAACAGGGAAGGTCCAAGGAAGGACAACCAAAGTGGCACAATAGAATTAAGAGAAATGAATTAAAGAGAAAGGCTGGAGGCATTACATTTGCCCAACTTAAGAGAGAAGAGTTATGGGTGACATGATCACAACCTGTAAGTTCTTTAAAACAGATGGATGACGTAGACGGGGAACAGTTCTTCGAGAGATGGTGAGACAGAACAACCCATGCCATATGAAATTAAGCAACAAACTTACTAAAAATGATTTGAAGAAGTTCTCTTAACGTACGAGAGCGGCGGATGAATGATGGAATGACATGAATGAAGCCACGATAAATGAGGACAGCAAACAGCAATTTAAAAACTTGTAACGACGGTACAGAATAGGTATTCACAATCAGGTAATTACACACACACACACACACACACACACACACACACACACACACTACGACAGAATCACCCTCTACAAGAAAAACAATATCCAATCCTTCCCTTCCACACAGACACCCGCTTCCCTCCCAGTCTAACTTCACTTCCCACACAGACACCCGCTTCCCTCCCAGTCAAACTTCACTTCCCACAGAGGCAACCACACCCCACCCCCCTCCCTTTCCCTCCCTCCTTCCAAACTTCACTGTCATTCAAAAGCCTCAAGCTACGAAAAACAATGCCATAATTCGCTCCCCTTGTAAAAGTGTCACACAATAAAACGCTGCAGAGAATGTATGGTCCTGGACTCCCCCTCGTTCTCCCCTTGCCTCGTGTCATATAAACACGCTACCCACCCTAATATATATAAACATAAAATTTACATATTACCCACAGCGAAACTTCACCGCCGGCCCCCCTCCTCCCCTTTCCCTTTTTGGCCTTTTCATACACGAATTACGGGTTTCATTACGATTCCCAACTCAAGAGGATTCTACGTATATATCACCAGATATATTTCATGTGGGCTTCAGAGGGGACGTCTGTAGTTTCAGACGAGAGGTCTCGCTGAACTGGCAGTGTCCAACCCCAACCCCAAACCACCACTCTCTCTCTCTCTCTCTCTCTCTCTCTCTCTCTCTCTCTCTCTCTCTCTCTCTCTCTCTCTCTCTCTCTCTCTCTCTCTCTCGTCTCTCTCCTCTTACACCTACCGTTGTCAAAAGATCGCTGTCATTTCCCCTTTATTAATAACAATGACAAAGAAAAGGGAGGTGGTTGGGGTAGGGTAGGGTGGAGGTTGGGTGGTTGGTTGGCGGTGATTTATACAGTCATAAACAACTTGCAATTTCAGTGTCATTGTGTTCTCTTTCACTATAATGACTTTTATTAAACAATTTATAAATTTCTATTTTCACTTAATTGCCTTCCGTTTCCCGGCAATATCTTTTTTTTTTCCCTCCCCCCCCCCACTTTTGTATTACAGAATCATTTCAACCACTATGATTTAATAATATAGTATATGTTCATGCATACGTCCATTTTTTCCCTTCTCATTGTCAAAGCAAACCACTCATTCCCAGTATCATCAGTTTCCTCCTATTCTAAATTACAGTGCATGCATGAATATTTGTAAAATACATAAACGTACATTAACACACACACACACACACACACACACACACACACACACACAAACGAATCAATATTCATGACTCGGGAGGTCAAGGTCGACCAGGCAACAAAGGTCAGATTCTTTTTCTAATTACCAGATTCAGCAAATATAATCCTTGAAGCAGAAGGAAGGAAGGCCAAATTCTTTAAAAGAAAAAAGAACACAACGAATTAAAGCTCCGTGTCTCATGCGACCCATTAAATTCAGATGTATAGAAAACGGGAAAAAAACAATAATTGTAACACAAAACCGGATATAAGTTAGATTATCTGTCTGTCTCTCTCTCTCTCTCTCTCTCTCTCTCTCTCTCTCTCTCTCTCTATATATATATATATATATATATATATATATATATATATATATATATATATATATATATATATTTCCCCTCAAGCCCGGAGTAGCGGTGCTTCTGAAGCCATCAAATACCCAGTAATGTCCAGAGAGGACTCGGCAAGGTGGATGGGTGGATGGGCGGATAGGTGAGTGGGGGTGGAACCAATGATATATTGACGACTCTCACGTGGGATGTCCAGAACCTGCACACACACACATACACACACACACACACACCTGATCATTAATGATACTCAAATTGCTGGTGATTAATGCGCCTTTTGTTTGCTGTCTTAAGACATTCTTTTCTTCTGACGTGGCCTGCCGAATGCGCGGTTTATTTACTTATTGCCTTCTGTCTCCGCTCAAAAAGTGTCTTTCTTCATTCCTTTTTTTTTCTTTTTTTTTTTTGTCCCCCAGACAATTATTTTCTTCATCATCTCGATAGGCGAGTGTTACGACCAGGGTCACGGGTGGGGTGGAGGTGGGGTCTGCTCTCTCTCTCTCTCTCTCTCTCTCTCTCTCTCTCGATGATATAGTATTCATCCACCCTTGTCTTCAAGACTTGCTTGTTGGCCAATCTCTCTCTCTCTCTCTCTCTCTCTCTCTCTCTCTCTCTCTCTCTCTCTCTCTCTCTCTCTCTCTCTCTCTCTCTCTAATTTATTCATAATACATTTACATATTGAATCAAGGCGTCTTATAATTTCTTTTCCTTTGTTCGTCGGGAGGTTATTGTGTTCCCGTCTCTCCACTGATGATGATGATGAGTGTACAGGGACAGACCGATCCTTACACACAATTTTACTCTCACATTTTCTTATCCTCTCCTTCCCCCCATCCACCACCTCCCACCCCATTTTCTCGATACCTTCGGTTACGATCGTTTTTCTTATCTCTTTCTTCTTCTTCTCGTGTTCTTTTTTTGGGGAGGAGGGGGGGCAGACCTCAGTCCGGCAGGTTCTCAAGAGAACATGGCGAGCAGGCGACCTAGAAATCTAATTACGTGTACAATAAGTTACACACACACACACTCGCCACCCCTCTCGATTCCCTTATATCTCACTCGGGGAGATTAAAAAGAGTACAGTTTGAATACATTAAAAGGGTACTGTATGATTACATTAAGAGTATCATATGATTACATTAAAAGAGTACTGTGTGATTACATTAAAAGGGTACCGTATGATTACATTAAGAGTACTGTATGATTACATTAAGAGTACTGTATGATTACATTAAAAGTACTGAATAATTACATTAAAAGAGTACTGTATGTTTACATTAAAAGAGAACTGCATGATTACATTAAAAGAGTAGTGTATAATTACAATAAAAGAGTACTGTATGTTTACATTAAAAGAGTACTGTATAATTACATTAAAAGCGAGCGTCTTCGCTATGAGCGTGTGTGAGTGCGTCGTCCCCGAACCGTGTTTGCGTGGGTGTGTCTTTTCTGACAGCGGAGGTCTGAGTGCGTGAAGGTCTGTGCGTTGCTTCATTCATGTCTGTTAATGCATGGGAGGCTCCAGCCAAGAAACACTGTCATGCGCCTGGACATTTCTGTATGAGTGCATGTGTGCATGAGAATATGTACGTACACGTATGAGCGCACGTGTTAGCACGAGTTTATTTGTATAAACACGAGTACATGAGTACACATGACTATATGGGTACAAACCATTTTAAGTGTATTTTGTGAGTATATGTGTAGGTAGGAGTACTGTGTGTGAGTGTGTGTGTGTGTGTGTGTGTGTGTAGATGAGCATGGTGTGGAATCAATTCATTATATTCCCGCACCGTTATCAACATAGAAACACGACGGTGGCGATCATAACACAAACACACAAAACAAAACAAAAACCAAAAAAAAAAAAAGAAAACCCTGCGTTTCGAATTCCTTTTGCAAGCCGGATGAATCGCGCCCTAATTACAGGGGCCAAAGTTGATAATGACTCGCTGCTGAATTACCGAAATTCTCAACTTTATACAGGTCACAACCTCATGATTATGGCCCCGCTTATGTATTACCATAATGAAAATAACTCATGTAGACCGGGAGAGATGTGGTAGCGGTGAGAGAGAGCGCGCGCGTGGTGTGGACCGGGAGAGACGTGGCAGCGGTGAGTGCTGATGAGTGGGAGAGACGTGGCAGCGGTGAGGGTGAGTGTTGATGAGTGGGTGAGATGTGTTAATGGCGAAAGCTTGACGCGATGAATGGGAAATGATGTGGCAACAGCGGGAAAAAAAAATGAGTGGCTCATGACCGGAAAAGATGAGGCACCAATGAATACACACACACACACACACACACACACACACATATATATACACACACAAAACTCGCGAGGACCGAAAGAGGTATTGGCGGGAGACGAAAATCAACCCTGCCTTCTGTAGGAGCTGCAACAGTGGTGAAAGCTGACGTCCTTAAGGAATGAATGAAGCGTATGAATGCAGTAAGAAAGAAGAAAAATGACACGAAGCAAGTCAGTCATACGTGTGTTTGAAGTTAGGGGAAAAAAAAAAAAAATATATATATATATATATATATATATATATATATATATATATATATATATATATATATATATATATATATATATATATATATATGCAAAGATAATTTCAAAATTACCCTCGTGTGTAATGATGCCTGTAGTTAATGTTCTAAAATAATACTCATGAATATGCAACTGCATAAGACTCACACAGGCATTATATAGCGTGATTATAAAATAAATATGAAATTACCATTCTAAGAGAAATGATGAGAGTACAGAGACGCTGGGTTAACCATGAGTGGTGAGACGGTGGTTTATAACCGTGAGTGGTGAGACGGTGGTTTATAACCATGAGTGGTGAGACGGTGGTTTATAACCATGAGTGGTGAGACGGTGGTTTATAACCATGAGTGGTGAGACGGTGGATTATAACCATGAGTGGTGAGACGGTGGTTTATAACCATGAGTGGTGAGACGGTGGTTTATAACCATGAGTGGTGAGACGGTGGTTTACAACCGTGAGTGGTGAGACGGTGGTTTACAACCATGAGTGGTGAGACGGTGGTTTATAACCATGAGTGGTGAGACGGTGGTTTATAACTGTGAGTGGTGAGACGGTGGTTTCCAACCATGAGTGGTGAGATGATGAATTAATACAAAGTAATGAGAATGTAATGGTATTTAAGAACCACAGAAAAAAAAATAGGTAGCGAAGCCTTCTCGCACAGTGGAATTCTAGCCATTTGCATATCTGAATAAGACTCCACGACAGGCCAACGTAAACGCATAGGAATCGGTCGGTTACTCTCACTTATACGAGTAATCTTATTCCTTCTAATTATGTGAGTAATCTGGCCGCAAGACGGGATCAATGTTCGGAGAGACAACTCAGCATCTTGAGACAGAGGGGTAAACGCTGATGCGAAAGTGTAATTTACGAGACGCATATAAAGATAATCGAAAATACTAAAAAAAAGTTCTATTAAATATAACTGCATGCGATATCACACTGAATATCGTCAAAGAAAACACCAAAAAAAAAAAAAAAAAATCGCGAAGACTTAAAGGATTGGAAAAGGAAGAGCACTGAACATCGAACAAGACACTGAGTACTTGTGGATGTACAACTCACACGACAAATCAACCAAGTAACAGAGTACACAAAATTTCTTCTGATGATCCTAGAGGGCTTCTACACGTCTCCTCGTCCCCGTCTGTCCCCAAGAGTCAAGTCATCGCGATGGCTCCCGCAGAGTTTGTGTGTGTGTGTGTGTGTGTGTGTGTGTGTGTGTGTGTGTGTGTGTGTGTGTGTGTGTGTGGTGGGGTTGGGAGGGACCTTTATAACAACACCCCAACACTCCGCCCCCACCAGACTCCACCCCCCTTACCCCTATCTTCTCTCCGAGCGCGCACGCAGAAAGTTGAAATATAAAAAAAAAAAAAAAAAAAAAACACGAGAAATATCTGAAAAAAAAAAGAATATTGCCAGACCGGCTGCCACTTCCTCCTGGCGACGACGGCACTGGCAGTAGTAAAACTAGCAGTAGTAGCAGTAGTAGTGGCTGTAGCGGTAAGTGTGGGGTGGTAGCGCTGCTGATGATAGCGACGGTGTAGCGGGAGAGTAAAATGCTACCGCTCTTGTCTTGTAGCGGCGGGAGGGGGGGAAAACTTTACTTCCTCCCCCACCCACACCCTTCCCCTCCCTCATCTCCTCCTCTTCTTCATTTACCTTCGGCAACTCTGTGATAGAAATGGGATATTTTTCGCCGGAGATTAATTAGCTCCTCCTCCGTCGGCCCGTTCCGGGAGCGTGCGCCCGTTCAGCTGCTGTGTATGGGGAGGAACGGAACGGACAGTGGCAGACGTAAACACTCAGTCGATGAGCGGCCAGGAACACACACTCAAGCGAATCAGGCGACACCCTTACTACGATGAATCGACGAATCACATCGGGAAAATGAATCATCACCGATCGCCAAGCTATCGTCCTGCATGTCGGGAAACCATCCACCTGTCACGGAACGTATTCATCAAATCGCACCTATATCGCCATAGCCTTCATGAATAACCACGGGCACCACGGGGTTATTCATCAAATAACTTCCCGTGCTCTGAAATCTTCTGCCACGCCGAAAATCAGGAATGAACAAACCCAGGCCTGCAACGCGAAATCTGCCGTCAAATCGGCCATAAAACGCGACGTCAAGTTATCAAAATATCGCGATCTGCAAATCACATCAAATCCAGACGTGTGTAATCTGCGTTGTACTCCCAGATTCTGCCGGAAAATGTCCTTTGAGAAAAAAAAAAACTGCGAAAAGTGATGAAAAATCGCCCCTGAACAATAGGATCTGACATCAAATCAACCCACGGAAAAAAGACCAATTTTTTTTCTTTTTTTCACGACTGGAATCATCTGTCCAACGCCAAGAACTAACTAAACCAGACGTGAAATGCCACCATATCGGCGGTGGAACCAGCCCTACCGTCGCGACAAGCCACGGACTTTTCAAACCACACGATCGCATCGCCTTCAGGAGGGGGCGGGGGCGGGCGCGAACCCACCAATCGAAGTCTGGTCGCAACGCCATGGAAGGGATGAGGGAGGGAGGGGAATCACCCACACAACGCGAATAACCCACGGCCAAACCACCACTGAACCGCGCACCCACGTCATTCGTATCGCCTCCGCAACGCGAAATCAGCGACCCAAAATCAGCTCCCCCCCTCCCTCCTCCTCGACGCGAAATCAGCGGCCAGACAGCTCTGACACGCGCCGCTGACCAAATCAACACGGCGATGCGCACCACTGACTTAATCATCGCATTAACCATGAAGTTATCCGAATCGCGAAGTCGGATAATTAGGCGGAATCTTGGTGCCAGCGTAATGAACCTTTAATTAGCCAAGTGGGGGCCTTCGTAAACAGCCGACATTAGCAACAGATTTACGCTCCCTGGACTATTTCTGAGCACTTTCTCCCTCCGACAAGAAAAGAAGTACACGCCCTTTATTAGAACTATAAATTGCGACCTTTCAACCCCCCATCTTCCAAGAGACTTTCAATCAACCCAAAGCAGAAGACATGAAAGCATACTGCACGGCTTCCTTGCTAAGTACACAGCACAGCTTCCTCATTAAGTATACTACACAACTTCCTTAGTAAGTATATTGCACAGCTTCCTTTATAAGTATACTGCACAGCTTCATTCATAAGTAAACTGCATAACTTCATTATCTATAACCAGTGTTTTACAATCCTAAGTCACACTGTACGAAGAAAGAAACTTAAGGGGGTTAATTACCATCACACGATTGGGTTATTAACAAGTTCATTAAAGTTATCGTTATCAAATCGTCCCGACCTGGATCGTCAAATCAATAAACAGTCTGATTTACCATCAACCAGAGGGAAAAAATGAGGTACAGAGGGACATAGTTCAAGTAGGGGGGGGAGGTTATTGTACATCATATGCAGGCAGACCCTCATCGACCAAGTGGTCGGAGTGTCGTACTTGAAGCACTAGGGATGGACATCGTACACCTTCATGGTATATAAAACTTCTACCATCTTATGCCCAAACCCAACGAACGGCTCAACCTATAGACTCATCTACAGTCTATCTGTTTAATGACGCATCTACATATCTATCAACTATCTTCTATCTATCATTCTACTCACGCGTTCATTTTTCCTCGCCCACAGCATCTACAAATCTATCAACCTATCTTCTATCTATCATTCTACTCACGCGTTCATTTTTCCTCGCCCACAGCATCTACAAATCTATCAACCTATCTTCCATCTATCATTCTACTCTTGCGTTCATTTCCTCGCCCATAGCGACCTCCCCGAGCATTACATTAAAAGGAGAAGAGTCCTTAGTTCTCGGGCAGCAATTGTTAACCGATGATAACATTAATTGGAAGTGTCACGTTCAAATTAAGAACCCTGGCTGCTCCGGTAAGAAGGGCTGTTAAGAGGACGTCGCTCCCCATGTGCCATTAAGGACCACAGTGCCCCGCCCCCCGCTGCTTCTGAACCCCCCCCCCCCTCCTCCCTCACCCCCAAGGCGTTTGTTTACGTACAGCTATGGCAGCCGTCATGGGCCGGCTGGACCAGGCGAGTGTCGTCTGGGTATCATACGGGTGTACAGTGTTGTGTTCCCTGATGAGATTTTACGCTGTGTGGGCAACGTAAGTTTAAACCGTGTGTTAACAGTGCTATACTGGTGTGTGTGTGTGTGTGTGTGTGTGTGTGTGTGTGTGTGTGTAAGAGCGACAAAGATTTGCAGCTTAGAGGAGTACAGTGTTTTGCCGAGAGCGTGCAAATTACTTAGTCTCCCTTACGTAGCTTTGGAAGCGGGAAAGATAGATACATTCTGTTGACACTCTTTCCAGTGGAGGTGCCGAAGTTTCCCACAGAAGTCTATATTGTTTCTATCTGATGAAGGTAATGAGGTGAACAGAGCATAAGAGCAGTCTAGTCTGGAGATTAAAAGTGTTTTAAAGCATGTCATCGCTAGTTCTCTCTCTCTCTCTCTCTCTCTCTCTCTCTCTCTCTCTCTCTCTCTCTCTCTCTCTCTCTCTCTCTCTCTCTCTCGTCCTGAAGCTTCGTATAATCCAGCCTGCAACCTACTTCGAGGAAACAACGGTCGCCCTCCCCTGCTACTTGAAACTTTATAGGGCCGCCGTGTACAATCTACGCCTTGTACTCCGACATTGCTCGTCCAAGACACGACGGTGAATACCTATGCACGATATTCTGTACGAGTTATTAATATTCCACTGCCACGGCGCCGATCCATCTCCGAGCGAACTCTTGGACATCTCCCTCGTCCTGCCTAGCAAGATACCGTGAGGGTTCAAGACCCTTACAGGGGCCTGGATCCTTCATGGGCCAACATATATGTCGCCTGATGACCTCATTGCTCTCCTTGCAGGGTCCCGCCATCATATCATCACAAGTATTGTAGAGGGATCACGTGTCCTTAAGTGTAAACACACTTCCGAACTTAGCGTCCACCTCCTCACCTCTGCCCTTCAAACAATCGTTCCCACCGACTGACACCCTGAGTTCGACTTAATTGACACCAATTCTCCTCTCCATTACTGATTTAATATACTTGTAATTATCTGCCACGTCGACACTGCTTTTCTAGATATATTTCTGTGTTTCCTCACGTCTCTTACATTCCTAGATCTGTCAACACCTGCTGTGCCGTCTCTATCTTATGGACAAAAAACTCTAACATTCTTGAACTATCGCCATCTATTGAACTAACTCTCTTACTTCCCTCTCCTCAACCCTCCACCTCCCATCACTATTACTCACGTGTTCTATGCGTGTTTCTTTTTTTTCCACACATAAAAGACGGACACATACATTTCACAAGCACATCTGAGAACAGCTACGTCCAATGGATATGGGAAAGAGCGTCCGGTCATGTGGACAATATAATGCAAGGCACAAAAGCAGCCCATGCCATCCAATGAAGGCGTGTATGTATGACACACGGACGACGCGGGCGAGCACGCAACCGCTGCTCCATGCACATACTTTTACCTAAAGACTTTGCATGATTATGTGCGCGTGCAACACCACAGGTGTACAGGGACGATGGTTCACAGCACCGACGACGCCTGGTGTGTGTGTGTGTGTGTGTGTGTGTGTGTGTGTGTGTGTGTGTGTGTGTGTGTGTGTGTGTGTGTGTGTGGGCGTGTAGTCTGGGGTGCGTGTCAGCCACCACCCCTCTAACAATGTGCGAGACAACAGGGAGAAAAGCTTGGGACTGACTGCCAGAGGGGGGGACGATGATGACGGGGTACTGCGAGGGTCGACAGCGAGGACGAGGACGAAGACGACGAGGAAGACGTGAAGGGAAAGGGGAAGCAGGAGGAAGGTGGGGTTTAATAAGACAGGTGGGTGAAGGAGGAGAGGGGGTTTAACAGGACAGGTAGGTGCAAGAGAAGGAAGGGGAAGAATAGGAAAATGAGTAGAGTAGGAAGAGATGGAAGGAGCAAGAGGAAGACAAAATGGAGGGGAAAGTAGAAGGAGAAGAGGAGGGAAGGTTAACAAAAAGCAGGAGATGAACGAAGAGCAGGTCAAAGGAGTAATATGTAATACGAAAAAAATAAAAGAGAAATAACTAAAAAAATGAAAGACAGATACAGCAGAATGAGAGCGTAATTGAGGGGGAGCAAAAGAAGGGGGGGGGGGAGAAAAATGAAAGATAATGCAGAAGGGGAGGATGAAGAGAGAGAGAGAGAGAGAGAGAGAGAGAGAGAGAGAGAGAGAGAGAGAGAGAGAGAGAGAGAGAGAGAGAGACCCCAAGGTCCACCACGCGAGGTGGTATGGGCCTTAAAACAAAAAATATAAACTCTCTTAAAAAGAAGAAGAAAAAAAAAAACAGAAGAAGAAAAGACCAGGTAGAAACTCCTCACGGAATTCAAATCCTACCAACAATTTTAACAATAAACTTATACCGAGTCTCTAAACTTCCGTTCACCAAAAGACTTGAAGAACACTTTTTTTCCTTCCTTTTTTTTTATACATATATTCCTCGAAACTTTTAGTTCGAGCTGTCTTTTGCGGGCTCGAAGCCTCTCGGGCAAGCTTAATTCCAGAAAAGCTTAATTAACTCACCTGTATCACGATGGACAATCGGGGTATCGCTAAAGTATGCTATTCTATCATTACCTGCTGGAGGATCCTGGCCACCAATAGGGGAGAAATTAATTAGTCTATCATGCGCGGGGATTAAATGATACTAATTACTTCCTATCTCCATCATATATGGGCTAAATTGGAAATCATATCTATCTTCATGACGTATGACCTTAACCGCAGATTAAACACAGTCTTGATTATAAATATATACATGGGTTTAAACAGGAATATAATACCACGGGCGTATATGGGTTCAATTAGAAATTACAACTGCCATGATAACGCCCAGCCTTAATTAGAAACTAATTATTATCTTGATTATAAAAGGTTTCGATTGTCAATAAACCACCTTCATAATACAGGAGCTAAACAGGACATGATCTTAATTATATATATATATATATATATATATATATATATATATATATATATATATATATATATATATATATATATATATATATATGAGCTTATTAAAACCAATCCTGCTTGTATATGGGCGGCGTTGGAAATCAATTATCTTATTTGCCAGAGGATTTGACTGCTCTGATCAGACCGTTTTCTTTTTTCGCTGTTCTTGGGAGACTTTTCTGACACTAATCGTGTGTGTGTGTGTGTGTGTGTGTGTGTGTGTGTGTGTGTGTGTGTGTGTGTGTGTGTGTGTGTAATCATAATCATCCATTTATAATTACCAATCTACACTGAAGGGGGAGGGATTTTTATACTCGGCGCCCATTCTTTTGGAAATTTTCTGAGTTACGAACACACAACTTTCTCTAAATTTTTCAGTGTTGTCTGTATTCATCATGTCTTCATTCATTCTATTTCATTCATCTACCACTCTCATACTATCATAGTCCTTCTTCCCATCTTATTCAACAAATTTCTGGCTTAATTTCACGATACGTCCTCTGGTTGCTCTATCCCAAAATTCTTTCGAAGAACTGTTTACTGTCTACGTTATCAATCCGTTAAGAAAAAAAAACAAAAGGTCAAAGAATATGAACACATCACTCCTCAATCTTCTCTCTTCCAACGTGGGCAAATTTAAGGCCTCTAGCCTTTCCCCTGTAACAGCTCTCTTAATTGTAGTACCATCTTTGCTGCTCTCCTCTGCACCTCCTCTATTACCCCTTTGTCCTCGTTGAAGCTCGGCGCCCACACTCTTGACAAGAAGCACATTCGCCTCGTGCACAACGTGAACAGCTCACTGAACATTTCCTTAGCCATGATCTTGCGAACCATTCCGACATTCGCTTGCAGACCATTCGTGTTGATGACCATACGCTCCTTACGAAGGGTAGAGTCCTAACAATCGTTCCCCCCTCCCACTCTCTCTCTCTCTCTCTCTCTCTCTCTCTCTCTCTCTCTCTCTCTCTCTCCCCCAACGACTCTTAACACTGTATACATATGTACCATGTCTTTAAAGCTAAAGCTAGAGTACACACCACCCTGTCCTCACACATACTACCTCCCCGTCACCCACCTCATCCTTACTTCCCATCGTCAACATCATCACCCCTCGCCATTTTCCCTTCGTCCGCACTACTGGCTCGATCTAATCAATAGGACAATCCCCCCCCAACCCCAAAACCCTCCCTCCTGGACGATCTTCTCTTACAAAAGGTCCTTAAAACTCCAAATACACATAACCATCTCTCTTGGCGAAGTAGGAGCCTCCTACTGCCCCTCCTCCTTCTCTTCCACCCCCTCACACGCCCCGCGGGGAGGCTCATCTCCAGTAATGTGTTTCAACCTTTACGGTGGTCATTACGAGGCCCCCAAGTTCGCCGGCTCTTACGTAAGGGATGGCCGGTGATGTACCATTTAATAACGACATAGTTCGTAAAACACACCACGGTCGTCCCTGTCCGGGGGTATGGATATGGTCTTCGCCCTAATGACTGGTGGGGTATATCCTCCGGACCTCTGCCAGGCTGCATGGATCGTTCGAGTCTTAATTACGCTCACGAGATGTGTTTCCCGACTGTTTATGCCAATACCCCCGGTGGAAGACCGTCTCCGCTGCTGCCTACACTCCTCATATTCGTCGTGGTCCTGAGCTCTTCCCCTCCTCCATCCTTATGACACATGCAAGCTCACCGGAAAAGCTCGACACACTGCAACGATGTTTCCAATCTGACCCAAAAACAACAGAGGACCATGAATCACTTAAAGCTTCAGAGGACGAACTCTTCATGGACGGAAATTCTCCTAAATCCAATAAAACTCACGAGTTCACGACTTGCTGCTTCACAACCCCAAACCCAATCACAGAACCCCTTCATCCCTAAGCCCTCCGAAACCCTCCTACAGCTCGGGTACGAAGCCCCGAGTTAGTTAATTTGAAGAAACACCTCTAAAAACTAATCACATCCACACAAGCCCTTGACCCATTGCTTCGAAACCCACCGCTAAACCTAAATCACGACCACAGAACCTTCACTTCCCGCTTCGAAAAAGGTATCTCGAGGGCGCAAACCACTGATTTTACAGCTCATGAAGCTTTTGAACCTAAACACAGTCACGGATCTTTTTCATCCAACCCTTCAAAACTCTCCCAAGCCCAATCAGGGCAATGAACCCTTGACCGACTGCTTCGAAAACCCCTGTAAACCGAATCACAGCCACGACCCCTTGATTTGCCGCTTGAAGACAGAATCCGACACCCTGCATCCAAACTAGCAATGCCTTTCTCAACTCGAAGATTTTATCAGCTGTCGTGTGGACTCTTCTCTGCATTTTCCCCCGAGCTTATAACCTTTATCTTATCTCACCTTTAGTTACACTTAGAGTAAAACATCGGGGGGACAGGATCCCAAGGGGAGGATAGAGAAGAGGAGGAGAAGGAGGGAAGCTGCAAAGCGAGTCGGGGTGAAGTTGAAAAGGAGGCAGGGAAAAGATACGGGTTCGAAATTGTGGAGGAAAGTCTGAGAGGCTAAAGGCAGACAAGGTAGGACAAGACTGTGTAAAATGGGGTTGGGGGGGATGCAAAAGAGAAGGGTGGAGGTGATTGCAACGGGGGTGGGAAGGGTAAGGAAAGGGGAATCGAGAGGGACAAAGAAAGAGGGGCTCCAACAAGGAATGGCTGGACTGTAGAGGGGCAGGCAGTGGTTGCTGTAAAGGAATGCGCGAGCGTTTCAGAGGAAGAGTAGAGTGCGGGCATTGTAAAAGATATACGCCAGTGACAGAGATCAACAGTTACAGACCACTGAAGATTTCTGGGAGAGCTTACTTGTAGGGTGGAGAGCAAGGGACAATAGTAAATGCACGACACGCCTACCACAGAGGATATGATTATTACTTGTGAGTTACGGAGAGAGTATGAAACGCCCAGTCGCTAAACCTTGCATAGATGTACCGTATCTTTACACCTATGTGTACACACACACACACGCACACACACCCATACTTGACAGTTATAAGCACTGTACCCATTTATTGACCAGCCCCAAGGGGAGGATGAACACTTTGGTTGTTTGAGTTCCAAATGCCGCGCCTAGGATTCGAACACATACGGGATCAACCCCGGAGGGCCCGCGCAGACCTCCTGGAGGTCAGTAATGCTAACCACTACACCAAGAACGCCCGTATGTGAATATGTCTAAAGGACCTAAAGGGTTGCGTACGTGTGCAGCACTTCGAAGGGGAAGCACAAGAGGATGACTGTGAGATGAACGAAGTGATGCAAGCGTAAACACACTCCGAAGGGAAATGTGTACGTGTATATGACACAGAGATTCACAGAGAGAGTATGTCCTGCGTGAGTGTTGTACGAGACAAATAACTACACTCCCCAGAGACACTTCCAAGTAGGACTTCAAATATCATAGGAGAGGGAGATCTTTGGAGGAGAGGGGGTTCACAAAGGAGTTAAAAGTTGTTTTGGGGGATGGCTATCTGCACTTCAAGGAATCATGGGAAACGGGCAAGGATGGTCGCACCAGGAGGGTTGTACCTGAAGTTATGAGGGACTCGTGTATGAGTGGAAGGGACCCAAAGACGGAGGAGTTACGAGACAGCCAGAGAGAAGAAGCACAGGAGGGAAGAAAGATTCAGAGATGAGAGAGAAAGGAGAGTACGAAGGGAAGCCACAGACTGGGCTAGAGCAGGAAATCTAAGGACTAGGGTACCAAAGGAAAGACAGGTGAGAAATCCATGGAGGAAAGCCAAAAGAGAAACCCCCGGGGAAAGCCACCGCCAAGGGGACATAACAGGAACGATGATGAAGGGAAGCCAAAGGAGGGGGCACGAAGAAAAGCCATAAAAGAGACCTCAGGGAACAGCCACAGCACGAGGACTCGGAGGAAAGCTCCTGCAGAAGGGGACGAAACGAAGTGGCAGGAGGGAACACAGTGGGAGACATCACAAGAGGAGAATACCGAGCGAAGGCTCCGAAGAGGAGTAAAAACAGCTTGAAACTGGCACGGACGAAAACCTGCTCCTACTCTTGCGGACACAGTTCCCACACCTGGCTCTTCCTCTGTCCTTTTCTATGACATTCGCCGTTTGGTGTCAAAACTTCCCTCTGTAGTAACACCTTCTATCTACTTCCCCTCATGATCTTCTCTCTGAAACCCAACTCTACAACATCATTTCTCGCCTATTTTGCCAGTTTAAAAAAAAAAGCCCACGTTGATTTTTTTCCTTTCCTCTTGGAAGCATGCCTTGGTGCAGCCCAACCCTGAGAATGAAGGCCGCTATAATCCCTTCAACTATAATCACCACTGCTCTCGCTTCTTCTGTCTCCGAAGTCTTTCAAACACTCTTTAACTCTCTCACTTTCTCAAACACTTAGGTTCCCATCCCTTTCTTTCTGAACACAGGCGCAAGCTTAACGGTGTTAGCCACCCTTTTTTTGTTAAGAGTGACGGCCATGGCACAGCCAAAACATGCCCTGATCAAAAGCCATATTATACGATGATCTTCTCTCCTAGAGCGTCTTACCCTCCCCCTCTCTCTCTCTCTCTCTCTCTCTCTCTCTCTCTCTCTCTCACTGAGATTTGGACGAAACGGTTTCCTCGTGGCTCCCTAACATCCGCAAAACGACTGACACGGTGTAGCACAAGTCTACTTCTCCCAGACTACCTTCCTCGGGTTTCCCGCTCTGTTCGTCGCTAAATCATAACTAAGAAGTGGGGGTGGGAAGGAGGACCTGAGGGAATCCACAACAGAAGGAGGCGCGGACAATGCCGCAGGAGAAGGGGGGGTCAAGCAACGGAGGAGAGCAGAGAGATGATCTCGGAGAACCTCCACGAGAGGTGAGGGTGTGTGAGGGGGGTGGGTGAAGGAGCCACACGGGGGACTGCGATGGTAGGGCTCTGGTAGATTCGCTGGGACGCCTCTGTGCCTTCCCTTGCTACAGCCCGCTGCATAAACATGGCCAGAGATAATGATGTTCTTGTAAATCTGCCTTAATAAGAGATTATCTCTGTATAATGTCATGATGGGTTGTCGTAATTACAGATATTAGGACAATACGTGGGGGGGGGGGGGGGGGGCTAATGACGCCCTGGCTTAATTTTCCTTAATTTCTCTGCCCCCAACGGAAGAAAAAAAAAAAAAAAAAGACCTGGCGTACGTGAAACGATCGTAGGTGTAATCACCTGACTATTTAAAAGGATGACTAAGCCACGTGACTATTAACTACGCGACCTGGGCCTTATAAGAGGGCACTGAAGGTGGATGTAAGACACTAAGGTTATCTCCATTCCAACAACCAACTTATATAAGCACTCCAACTCCATAGTCCTACTTCTAACACCTCGGCGTCGTCCCTTAACTCGTCTCTCTTCCTATTCCACCCTCTCTCACCCGTTCCCCCTTGCTCCCTCCCACCCAAGTGACTCCCTCTGGTCATCCCCCCCCCCCCAACGTCCTCCTTCTTCTACCCATATAATCCTTCGCCCCAACATCAACTCCCATTCTCTTCTTCATTTCAGCCTCCAACAACCCCCCCTCCCCCAAGACCTCCATCCTCCTTCCCGACAACTCGGCATTTTGCTTCCCTTCCATCGCCCACACCATCCTTACACCCGGCCTCAATCTCCATCCTGTTCCTCCCTCCGTTTACTAGTGTTCCTTCAAGAACGTGTGTGTGTGTGTGTCTGGAGAGGAAAACTTACAGTCCTTCAAGACACGTCAAAGAGTCTCCAAGAGCCTCCGTATCAAGAGGCCTTAAGAGAAGTTAGGGCTTATGAGGAGACGTCTTATATGAGGAACTGGTGGTGCCAGGTCTTGTGACCTGGTCTGATGACAAGATCTGGCGGTAAGGTACTGGAAGAAACAGCGAGGACGTTTTCTGTTGAGGAAGGGAGACCATGAGAGGTTATGTGTGTAAGCTACTCTGGGGATGTATAACTGCAGTCATGAATGAGAGCCATGAGAAAACTGACCATTCAGTGAGAAGACCTTATGGCAGGATCATGGGAGAGAGGCTTGGGGAGTCTGTTTTGGTCTTTGGTGAAGATGCTGTGAGGTTAAGCTTGTGAAGAGAAATTGTATATATATTGAATGTGGTGCTGGTCCCTCGTAATGCCGTGGAGGAACCCGAGATAAGCAACCAGCCTTATAGAAGGGAGATGGAAGATAATAACTCTCACTACCAACTCCAGCCATTCATCTATTCCTTGTCCTTAAAAGTAACAAACCATCATCCATCTTGCTCTCATTTCTGGCCAACGTCCCCCTCATCATCATGATATCCAAGCCACCCCTCTCCCTCGATTCCTCGTTCCACAATGTCGCCATTCCTCTGTCCATTTCAATTCCCTCCCTCCTCTACCGCCCTATTTCCTCCGCCGTTCAAAACTATTCACCGTCTTAACCACCTCCACCCACAAAATCCTAGCCAGTCATCGCTCCAGTCCACCCAACAATTCCACCCCCACCCCCACCCATTAATCCCCCTTCCATCCAGCAATCCCTCCGCCTTCCCTATCAATCCATCCGGCCGTCAATCAAGGCTGAGGAACTCGTTAGGTGCGGGTTATGTGCGAGTTAATAAGAGGTGATTGTGGGAACCCGCCTCACAGGCCTTACGCTGATGACGGAGCGCCAGTCCAGCCACGAAGACGAGACCACCACCACACACAACCAGCCCACGAGGAGGAGGAGGAGGAGGAGGCCAAAACCTCACCTTCGCCACTAGCCCACGACGGCAGCCCACCACCACTAGCCCACGACGGCAGCCCACCACCACCAGCCCACGAGGAAGACGGCCCAGCCCACACCAGGCCGGGTATTACATCCGGGACTCATCATCAGGCCTGGCTTATCCTGGGTCCAGGCTTACCAGAGGGTGGGTTTCCCTCCAGCCTGGCTTATCTGAGACCCAGTCTCATTGAGGATGATTCTCCTCTCTCTCTCTCTCTCTCTCTCTCTCTCTCTCTCTGGGCCGGGCTTAGCTAAGGTTGAGCCGCTCTCTCTCGTTTCCAAGCTCAAGATGTTTCTCATGTCCAAGCTTATCTGGTGTGAGATTTCTCGAGCTTATCCCAAGCATGATCTCACGTCTGTGTGCCCACCTCAAGCTGGGCTTCTTCTTACTCGACCCAGGACGACCTGACGACCTGGGCTTCCTCGTGCCTCAGATTCCATCTGGTGCCCGACTCTCACATCTCTACCGTCCCCCTTCCTGGTTCTCCTCAGCGCCTACCTCAGCCCCGTCCTCGCTGCTGCCTGGGACGACCTACGTCACTCGCCTGTTCTCTGTTCAAAGCGTACTGGTGAACAACGCCCCCCACCCCCCGCTCCTCCCCCACAACCCTCCCTTTTGAGCGAGTCACAATCAAGATCAATACTTTTGAAACCGTTCTGGTGACTCACAACCCTAGACAGCACCTACAACTTTTGTTCTGGTGACTCAAAACTCGAGACCACTCCTCCAACAACGCCTTGGGGACTCGAAGGCCCAAGATAAAGACTCACAACCCAGGAGATAAGACACCTCTGACACCTTCCTTGGTGACTCACAACCTAAGATGACAACTCCGACACCCACTTTGATGACTCACAACCCAAGATAACAACTCCGACACCCACTTTGGTGACTCACAACCCAAAAGATAACTCCGACACCCACCTTGGTGACTTACAACCCAATACAAGACCCCCGACACTCCCCCTTTGGCGTCTCACAACCCAAAAGATAACTCGTCTGACACCTACCTAGATGACTCACAACCCGAGACAACGTCCCCCCCCCCCCCGAAAAAAGCCAACATTAAAGGGCATGAACACACCAGGGCACCACCACCACCCACCACCACCGGACCTCCGTCTACCACAAACAAGAACAGCCACACCAAGAACCTCCAACAAAATCAGGATTTGCCATACGTACAAAGGTGTACTAAAGAGGAAAAAATATGTATATATATATATATATATATATATATATATATATATATATATATATATATATATATATATGAAGAACTTCAAGGGAAAAGAGGGGAAGGGTAAAAAAAAAAAAAAACCTATATACGATAGTGAGTGGAATGAATAGAAAAAAAATATGGGGTACAGGGGGGCCTGGGGGGGGGGGGGAAGACCATTCCATCCTGCGAAGGTAAAAAATATCGACCACAGTGTACAAGCGTCATAAAGGGAAGAACTCAATGGCACAAGGAGAACAAAAGAAAACAAAACAGTGGGACAGGGAAAGGGTGGGGGGTGGGGGTAAAAAAAAAAGGGGGGGGGGACATGGCAATGACCACAGAGGCGGCGGCACACAGCCCACCACTGCATCAGCCCTGCCTATCTATTGAAAACCCATTTTAAAAATCTTTAGGCCAGACTCGGAAAGATTTATGGTGTGATGATAGTGGCCCTGAATAGTGCCAGCCATGGTGCTGCTCCTCCGCGCGCGCACACACACACACACACAGACCTTCCACAGTGTCCTGGAGTTTGTGGGGTGAGCGGTGGATGTCGTGGCTATGATGGTGGTGGTAGCTGTGGTGGTAGTTGTGGTAGCTGTGGTGGTAGTTGTGGTGGCAGTGGTGGTCGCGTGGTGGTGGTGGTGTGGCCAGCAATGTTTATAATCGGTGAAAGCTGTGTGCGGTGGTTGCTGGAGTTCACCACAAGGCTGGGTGATGGTGTGGTGTGGAGTTAAGTGGGTATCTCTCTCTCTCTCTCTCTCTCTCTCTCTCTCTCTCTCTCTCTCTCTCTCTCTCTCTCTCTCTCTCTCTCTCTTTTTTCCCCCTCCCAACCAGTGGAAACCAAACGGAATGTGGTTGTTCAAGTCTCGTGCCGCAGCAGTGAACTGGTTGGTATGAGAAGAGAGAGAGAGAGAGAGAGAGAGAGAGAGAGAGAGAGAGAGAGAGAGAGAGAGAGAGAGAGAGAGAGAGAGCCCGTGTCTCCCTACTCTCCACTCGTAATGGTTACGTCTCGCTGTACAATCAAGTCGTATTGGTGTATCTCTCTCTCTCTCTCTCTCTCTCTCTCTCTCTCTCTCTCTCTCTCTCTCTCTCTCTCTCTCTCTCTCTCCCTCCCCCGTACAGAAAACACTGCCAGGTGCCGGTTACGTTGCAGCGAGCAATAAAAGCCCTGGTTGTGGTGGTGGTGGGCGGGTGGGTGGCAGGAGGCGTGACGGCACTGGTGACGACGACTCGTAGGTTTCCTGGTGAGTGGTATCTCAGTGTGACGGCGCTGGTGACGGGTCGTGGCTGTGGCGCCTGGTGTGAGATGTGACGGACCTTGCAGTGTGCTGCGGTGGTGGATGGGGGCGAGTGGTATAACATGTGACGGAGCTGGTGACGCGTTGCAGCTGTGGTTGATGAGGTGTGACAACGGCGTCACGCAACGTGAAGGAATCCTGAGGATGATGGACCAGCAGTGAAGCGTGACGACAGTGCAAAAACAACAGTGACACCAGTGAACAGTGTAGGATGAATGGTGAGGAGGAGGGGGGGCTCTCTCTCCAGTAGTGACCCGGGGAGGGGAGGGGGGGAAGAGAAACAGTGCCAATAGTGATGGCAGTGAACTCAACGGGTAACAGCTGAATCACAGTGATTGCAGTGACATCAGTGGTGTCACGGGTGATGGAAGCGAATACCACAAATGCTCAGGGAAATATGGCACTGGTTAGGACAACAGTGACAAAACTAAGGGTACTGGTAGCCCTAATTCAAAATGCTTTTTTGCAGTGCCAAAAAAAAAATGGTTTTGGGAGATTAAAGCAGTGACGACTCTACTGCTTTGGAATGATGGAAGAGGCGCCATTGATAGTAATGTCAATAAAAGCGTTTAAGTCGAGTGTAAACAGGGAAATCCCGCCTTTATTGAAGGTAGCGCTGGTGAAATCAATGAAAGCACTGATTACGGTGATAACATCAATGTATGAGACAACCAGTTGATGCTACGGGCAACGACAGTGATTGCAGTGAATGATGACGACGACAGGGACTCTTTGGACTTTGGGATCACCACATCCAGTGCGGACAGTGAACACGAGTGCACCGCAGCAGTGAACGTTAAGACAGTGTGTTACCCACCTAAAGAGGAAAAAAAAAAAAAGGAAAATCTATTTGCTGAAAATAAATCTAAAATTCACACACACACACACACACAAGATTACGGGAAGAGTCAAATACGGATGTGTGACACCAGCGACGGGCTGTGAAGCACAACGTTACGATGAGAGAGAGAGAGAGAGAGAGAGAGAGAGAGAGAGAGAGAGAGAGAGAGAGAGAGAGAGAGTCTTAAAGGTATCTTCTATGGCAGGTGAGCGAGCACGGGGCCACGATGACGCCCCCTCGCTCTTCACACTAACTTCTCGACGTATTCCAAACCCTAAACCTCAGGCGATGCGCTTTGCATATATATATATATATATATATATATATATATATATATATATATATATATATATATATATATGAGTCGGATTTCCGGGAGCAAGCACCAAGATACTGTCTTATAAGACGACGTTCTGGTCGGCAAAGCCCATGTTATAGTCCCACTAAACTACCCTACACTCACCACTCGTGCGTCCACTTCCATATATATATATATATATATATATATATATATATATATATATATATATATATATATAGCTATATACAGTCTGCTATCTACAGACAGTCACAACAATAATCTATACATACAGTCATGTGTGATCTATCCATATGCAGGCGTACCATGTCTACTCAACATGCAATAACACGGAGTCTATATACATGCAAATCACTGAGTTTGTGCACGTGCAATAACAAGCGGTCCACGCACATGCAACAACATGCAGTCTATCTACATTTAACAACATGCAGTCTATCTACATTTGACAACATGCAGTCTATGTACGTTTAACAACATGCAGTCTAACTACATGCAACAACGTAAAACAACATGCAGTTTATCCACATATAACAACATGCAGTCTATCTACATGCAACTATATGCAGTCTATCCACTTAAAGCAACATGCAGTCTGAAAACAATGCGGTCTACCCACATAAAACATCATGCACTCTATACACATGGAGTGACAACGAAAGACACATGTTACCTACATCCCACACTCCTGGCGAACAGCGGCACGACCTTTGAGCACGGCTGTACGACCCTTGAGCACGGCGGTACGACCTTTGAGCACTTCGGTACGACCCTTGAGCACGGCGGTACGACCCTTGGCTATGATGAGCTACCCCAGCATATGAACCCCTCGGTCGTGCGGTCGTGCTCAGGCGCTTTTGACGAGGGGTTGTTGACCGAGTCACAAACCAGGGCCGATGATCACGTGCGCAAATACAACACGACGCAAGGGGAGATGTTAACGGCGAACGGGCATGCGCGCGCAAGAAACTAGGAAGGAAGGAAGGAAGGAAGGAAGGAAGGGGTGGGTTGGTTGGGGGGGTGGGGGGATATGGAAAGGAGGAAGGAGGAGAGGGAAAAGGGGGAGTGAAGCAGTGAGCACGGCGGAGCGGTGAGGTGAGTTGGGCGAGCTCACACAGCGTTGTGATACCGACGGACAGGCTCGCGCCGCTCGTGCGTGTCTCGTCATCAATATATAATAATTGACGCCAACTCTTAAGAAAAAAGAAAAAAAGTGGACGTAAATTCTGCCAGTCACTAGTGTTAAATAAGTAAAACTGGTCACCGGATCCGACACGAAGGAAAAAGAATGTAAAAAAAAAAAATCATATAAATATAAATGAAAAAAAAAAATTGCCTTCATAAGAATTAGTTTAAACTCATTCCATCATTACTTACCTCACAGTTTTTTTTAAATGAACGTAATGCCATCCACCCCCCCCCCCCCCAAAAAAAATGGTCTGCAAGACCACGGAAACTTGGCACGGCAGCAAATTTTCCCGTTTTCTACACCGGCAGGAGGAACATCAGAATTCTACAGGAGGAGAATACACCATGCTTCATGGGAATCAACGGAGGGATGAATGAGCGGAAGGGTGCGGAGTGACCGGGACGGGTGGGGTGGGAAAGCGGGGGGGGAAAGCGGGGGGGAAAGCGTGGGGAGGGGGGAAAGAGTGGGTGGGCTCATCAAGGATTCTTTTTACACCACACGTTCCCAGTCTGACACCCCCCCCTCCCCCCACCCAAGGCTAAAGGTGAACACGACTCTCGGGGTCTCCGCCAAGAGCGGAAAGGTGAGGCTCCGCACCGACCGAGGGAGGGAGGGAGGAGTGGTGACCCCTCCTGGTACAGTGGCTCAGTTCGTCCTGGCCTCCGTCGTGCGCAGGGGGAGTTCGGAGACATGTCTCGTTCATCACAATGTCATGGGCTTGCTTACGGGCGCGCGCGCGTGTGTGTGTGTGTGTGTGTGTGTTTCCATTTCTATATTTCATTTCTTCCCCACAACGTTCAATATATGAACTACCTCCAGTACTGGCGAAGCAGAGGTACTAATGTGAGAATACAACACTGGTAATGGTAGTGGTTGGTGGTACTGGAAGTGGTTCTTGATAATGGTAATAGTTGGTGGTACTGGAAGTGGTTCTTGATACTGGTAACGGTAGCGGTTGGTAGTACTGGTAGAGACTGGTAGTAGTGGTAGTGATGGCGGTAAGAAATGACAGCATCAATCCGACGCATCATCATCAGCAGTGAAGCACGAGGGGGCAGCCAACGTGTGAACGTGTTGCATGATGCGATCACACACACACACACACACACACACACACACACACACACACACACACACACACATCCACACACACACACACACACACACACTGTTCCCCACAGACAGCGCCCGCCCTGCCTGGCCGAACAACTTAAGATGCACCAGGACTGTTCTGCTGCTCTCACAGCCCAGCTATCATCCTTGCCCCTCACCCCACCCCTCTTACCATGCTCGTACACTCTCTCTCTCTCTCTCTCTCTCTCTCTCTCTCTCTCTCTCTCTCTCTCTCTCTCTCCCACACACACACACACACACAAACACTCTCGTATAAAGGGCAGCTTCTCTGACAACGTTCCGTAATTGCATTTGGCCCCGAGGTAAGCAAGTACCTTTACTCTCTTAACCCAACAGTTTGCAACAGTAAGGTGGGTCGTCATGTCGAGAGAGAGAGAGAGAGAGAGAGAGAGAGAGAGAGAGAGAGAGAGAGAGAGAGAGAGAGAGAGAGAGAGAGAGGGTGTTGATGAGGCAGCTCGCACGAGCGGGTTTTTTTCTTTTTTAAGCAAAACGATCAGCTTCGGGACAACCCCTGGCTTAGGCAAGCGTGCAGAATGTTGGGAGTCTTTTCAAGCATCTTCTGGTCATCCCTAATACACAGGTGCTGGGGTCGGGCAACTCGAGACTGGCTTCGCCCGAGTCGTTCATTCTTCCCCGTTGACAAATCGCGAACGGTCTCCAATCTGCGAATACCTGATGGAGATCAATACTTATTCTTAAAATCGTTTCCACCTCCTCCCCCCCCTAATATACACTATGCCCACATTCTCAACCTTCAAAGATCACCTGAGGACATCAGAACCTTAACTAACTACCTACCGTCTGTCCACGTCCATCAAAAGCATGAGAGACAACCAGAATTATACGATACAATCCGGGATAGAAGGATGGGATCGTATATAACCAGCCACAACGACCTCGGACAGGAACGTGTGCCTTAACTTAGACAAAAAAAAATCTAACTTCATAAAAAATATGTCCTAGCCTTCTGAAGCCTTATTATGTACGCATCGGAGCATGACACGCGCAACATTCGGGCACACGCGACCGGTGTGGATGTTGGAATGCGGTGGTGCGAAGCTAACCCACGAACCCCACACTCTTACTTAACATATTATATCAAAATTGGGTAGGATCTCCGACGCTCCCTGCAGGAGTACTCCCGGCGTCAAGACAGTGCCGTGCAAAGGCTGGCATTATCACCGTGCTATATAAGGGTTGCATCACTACAATTCCCGTACGAAGGCCAGATTCATGAAAGTGCTACACAGTGCCAGCATCATGATAGTGCTACATAGTGCCAGCATCACAACACTGCTATACAAGGTTAGTAGGTATCGTTACAGTGCTAAACAAGACGAGCGTCATTAATCATCGCATTGCTATACGACTACCATCATTATAGTGCTATACAAGACTAGCATCATTACAGTGCTATACAGGATGACCATCCTGGCAGTGCTTATTTTTCATGTCTTTTCATGACTTCTTAAATATCGATCTTACCCTCTCCTTTCCTTTTCTATCTTCCTCTCCCCCCTTTGCCCACTTACTCTTTATCCATCTCTCTCTCTCTCTCTCTCTCTCTCTCTCTCTCTCTCTCTCTCTCTCTCTCTCTCTCTCTCTCTCTCTCCAAAAGCACAAACTCCGCCAGCTCTACACAGCTCTCAAACCTTCACGTCATCATGTCTCGTCAAATATGGCAAAAGAGCAACTGAAACCATTGCCTACTGATACAAACAAAAATATATTGAACTCAGTTCTCTTTTTTTTCTCCATAAAAGGTTTGAGCTGTGAAAATTTAAGAAGATTATACAAGCTTATTTCAAAGGTCTGGAGGACACGTCCACTTAATCCCGAGCAGTCAGATGCAAATAATACCCCGGTTATATAGCTAGGAGAGAGAGAGAGAGAGAGAGAGAGAGAGAGAGAGAGAGAGAGAGAGAGAGAGAGAGAGAGAGAGAGAGAGAGAGAGAGAGAGACTGCAAAGGTGGAACCACACACACACATACATGCAAACGTACACCCACATCTAAAAGTATACACACATGCACATAAACACACACAGACACACACACACACACACACACACACACACACACACACACACACACACACAGAGCAGCAGCAGCAGCAGCAGGAACACAGTAGCACGAAGCAAATACTTCAGTGATAATTAAAATTATTGGGGTGGAAAAAGTAACTTTGTGCTTGTAACCAGCAGACAAGCAACGTCAGAGAGTTTTGGGAGGGGCGTATCGGCCGTCACGCACACAAAGACAAATCAAGACAATGTCCCGCAGGAACAGGAAGCCAAGAAACAAGACAAAATATAAAAAGAAAACTGTCTGCTGGGCTGTAGCAAAGAGAAGAAGATGCCGAGGAGGGTAATGAAGATTGGAAAGAGGGAGAAAAGATGACAGGAGAGGATGAGGGAAGGAGGGAGGGATGGAGGAGGCAATACAAGCCAACAAGGAAGGGGTGAAGGAAGCATGTGAGAAGAGATGGCGGGAAAGAGAAAAGAATGAAGAGAGACGAATGCGATTGAGCAAGAAAAGCAACTGTGGAAAGTGATTAGGGAGAAATATACAGCAGAGGAATGATAGAAGGTGAAACAGGAGGAGGAGGAGGAGGAGAAGATATTTGTGGGACGGACAGACACACACAGACGCAAAAAGGGAGAGAAGGAAGAGGAAAAAAGAAAAGGGGAGAGAGAGAGAGAGAGAGAGAGAGAGAGAGAGAGAGAGAGAGAGAGAGAGAGAGAGAGAGAGAGAGAGAGGTGGGGTAGAGGAAGAGAGGATGAGCACAAGAGAAGGAAGAGGGCAAGGAAAGTGAGGGAGGAACAGACAGAAAGAAAGAAAGGAGGAAGGGAGGGAAGGAGGGAGAAAAAGAAGAGGGTAGGAGGGAAGGCGGGAGGGAGGCGGAGGTGGCTGGCATCAGGGCCGTGAGGCTTATCCCCTGAGGTATTGATTTCCAAGGGCCGTCCCCATTCACAGATAATGTACCTTGTTTGGCCGGCCCAGCCCCGCTCCCGCTGGGGACCACCACCTGCTACCAAGCAGGCAGGCAAGCAGGCAGGCAGTAGTAGGCAGGCAGGCCAACAAGCAGGTAGGCAAGCAGGCAGGCAGCAGGCAGAGCAGGATGGCTGGCCGGTGACAAGGCACGAGAGAGGTGGGGCTACAGGGCCTCGGCCTCTCTCTCTCTCTCTCTCTCTCTCTCTCTCTCTCTCTCTCTCTCTCTCTCTCCTTGGCCAGCGTGGCCGCCATCATAGCAACAAGGTCGGTCGGGTCCTACCCGGGGTGAGGGTGAGAGGTGTGGGGGGGAGGTTCGGTGGTTGGTTCGTTCGTGGTGGTTCGGTCGTCGGCTGGCACCGCCAGCAGGGGCATCTTTTACGAGCAGGAGTGGGGGAGGGGTAAGAGTCAGCAGGAAGCTGGGACAGCAGCCAGCACAGGACGGCTCTGCAGAAAGCAATCACTGCAAGTACTGGCATACAAGCGGAGGTGCCCGCGCGTGAGAGCAGACCTGTTGGGAAGGACGACGGGAAGTGAGGAGGAGGATGGAGGATGGAGGAGGATGGAGGATGGAGGAGGATGGGGGATGATGATGGGAGGACAGAGTCACTAGGGATGGCACCTGCAGTCACCCAGCAGAGAGGTACAGCAGGGGACAGTACTGATGGCAGTACAGCACGACGCTGGATGGACTGCAGAACAGCATAACACAGCAAGAATTGCAGAACAGCATAACACAGCAAGAGCTGCAAGAGAACAACATGACACAGCAAGGACTGCAGGAGAACAACATAACACAGCAAGGACTGCAGGAGAACAGCATAACACAGCAAGGACTGCAGGAGAACAGCATAACACAGCAAGAATTGCAGAACAGCATAACACAGCAAGAGCTGCAAGAGAACAACATGACACAGCAAGAACTGCAGGAGAACAACATAACACAGCAAGGACTGCAGGAGAACAGCATAACACAGCAAGGACTGCAGGAGAACAGCATGGCACAGCAAGGACTGCAGGAGAACAGCATGGCACAGCAAGGACTGCAGAACAGCATAACACAGCAAGAACTGCAGGAGAACAGCATGGCACAGCAAGGACTGCAGGAGAACAGCATAACATAGCAAGAGCTGCAGGAGAACAGCATGACACAGCAAGAACTGCAGGAGAACAACATAACACAGCAAGGACTGCAGGAGAACAGCATAACACAGCAAGAACTGCAGGAGAACAGCATGGCACAGCAAGGACTGCAGGAGAACAGCATAACATAGCAAGAGCTGCAGGAGAACAGCATAACACAGCAAGGACTGCAGGAGAACAGCATAACACAGCAAGAACTGCAGGAGAACAGCATGGCACAGCAAGGACTGCAGGAGAACAGCATAACACAGCAAGAACTGCAGGAGAACAGCATGACACTTGTGATGGCATCAGGAAGCAGGTGACAAGACAGAACATTGGAGCCTCAAGGTCACAGCGGAGAGCAGGTGCAGGGTGCGTGGGTAACTATGAATTACTAAGATAAGTAATTAAAGTAACTAACATACGTAACTAACATAAGCAACTAAGTAACTAAAGTAACTAAAATAAGTAACTCAGATAAGTAATCAAAGTAACTAACATAAGTAACTCAGGTATGTAATCAAAGTAACTAATATAAGTACCTCAGATAAGTAATCAAAATAAGTAAACAAAGTAACTAAAATAAGTAACTAAGATAAGTAAACAAAGTAACTAACATAAGTAATCAAAGTTACTAACATAGGTAACTAGGAGAAGTAATCAAAGTAAGTAACCAAGGAAAGTAACTACGATAAGTAACTGTGGGAAATAAATAAAGCAAGCAGTTATGGTAAGCAAGGTAAGTAACCAAAGTAAGTCATAAATGTAAGTAACTAAGGAGAACAAAAGTAATTATGCGAAGTAACCAAAGTAAGTAACTATGGGAAGTAACAAAAGTAAATAATTAATAAAAGTAAGCAAGATAAGTAACTAAGGTGAGTAACCAAAGCAACTAAGGTAAGTAACCAAAGAAAGTAACTAAGGTAAGTAAGCAACCAAAGTAAGGAACTAAGGTAAGTAACCAAAGTAAGCAAGCGAAGGAAATAAGCAAGGTAAGTTACTAAAGCAAGTAACAATGGTAAGTAACCAAGGTAAGCTAGCTAGGTTATCGCGAGTTATCCAGGTGTGTGTGTGTGTGTGTGTGTGTGTGTGTGTGTGTGTGTGTGTGTGTGTGTGTGCGGACGTGGAAGTCGTCAGGTAGCGGCAGTGGTAACTGCCCCAGGGCCAACCACTGGACCAGCCTCGACCCATACGCCCTCATGACCCCCTCCCTCCACAACTGGCACGCGAGGGGAAATCATCGTCTCTACAACATTCACACACAACACGACACACAAACTCCAGCTGGACCATCACTGGCGAAGGGGAGCCCTGAGAGTGTCCTAAAGCTCACACGACTTCAGAAACCTCATGTCGCAACTCTGCGACGACTTGTGTTGCAAGCCCGTGTCATCGGAGGGGGCTTGTTCTGTCGTAAGCTAAGATGACTGGAAATGTCTTATCACGCCTGATTCTCATCATCACCACCACCAAGGAGGGAGGGAGGGAGGGGAAGAGGAGGAGGAGGGAGGGTTTACTGGGGCGGGTGGGTGTCATCAACATACAGCACAGGTGGATCTGTCGTGTCGACACCGCACTTAATCAGTAGAACGAGCGCGCGCGCGCGCGTGTGTGTGTGTGTGTGTGTACTACTGTACCGTCAGCAGAGTCGCGGCGAGACGGTTGGTGAGCTGTGAGCGAACACCCCTATCAAAGTCCGCCGTCTGGTAGGGTCAAGCTGACTGAAGACGTCTGCTGTGTCCAATGCTACGTCGCAAGACCGCACCGCAGGTGAGAAGGCGAGACTTTAAAAAGAAAAAAAAACAACGCGACATACGAGTTACTTTACGAGCGTGTTATGAAAATTAAGGGCAAATGGAGGAGGTGGTCGCATGAGGTTGTTCGACTGTGGAGCTTACTACAGATGGCCTGGTTTGACCCCAAGGAACGTCTAGCAAAAGGTGCGCGACATAGTCCACGGACGAGGTCATTTAAGTGTAAAGATCTTTCGTTATCTTCTGATAATTCCCGTGGAAGTCTTAAGGTCTACAAGATGGGCTATGTTTATTTCCGGACGAACTGAATCCTGAAGGCCGCCAACGGGTTTGCATACAGCTAAGTCAGGAGACCTATATTGACTTCGCCTGACCTTCCTATATCCTCAGATGTTGAAAAAAAAAAAATAAAAGGAGCCGCGGATTTCCATAGATGTGGCGACATGGTGAGTGAGTCCCCCGCGGATGTAAAGGTCAGGTGACACCAGGCGATGAGTATGAGAACACCCTCATAACATTCTTAGTGATGCTTTACTCTGCATAACAAAAAGAACTTTCGCTGTATGTTACGAACAGGAACACGAATCTCAACACCGTTACGAAGACTATAGAGACAATGACTGATGCACCAAAATAGGAAATCTAGGGCGGGCACACACACACACACACACACACACACACACACACACACGGAGACGACGAATCGACTCAGGACACAAATCTAGTGTGGCTAATGAGAACACCTGGTGGGGGTGGGGGTTGGGGGTAATCAATACTAAGCAGGGCCAAGGCGACACACGCCGCTGGATGTCTGCAACAAAAACATACAATTACGTATAATTTGTGACACTAATGACTAAAATGGCGGCTGGGAGCCACCTGGGACTCGCCTTCTCGCTGTTGACACTCCTCCGGGAACGGTACGTCGGAGGAGGACGGAAAAAAAATATCTATAATATAAAAAAATAAAAAAAAAAGAGAGAACGACTGAGATTAAGTCAGTAGGGGGTGCAAACACGGGATAAGGAGGCGGGGAACGGAGGAGGAGGAGGAGGAGGAGGAGGAGGAGAGGACTAGAATGATGCAGATGGAGAGAGTCGGGTCGAGAGAAGGACCAGAAGGGATGGACAATTAAGGAAGGGAGGCGGAGGGACAAGGGAAGGTAACTCGATGATGAGATGGGATACAGAGAGGAGGAAGAAGAGGAGGACATGCAGGAGGCGTGGGGTTAGGAGGTGAAGGATAACGAGGAATGGAGAATAATGAGAAGGGCGAGATATGTAGAGAGGAGGAGGAAGAGGAGGAGGCGGAGGAGGAGGACTACTTCAACATTCAGGCTGGAGAAACAGGAAGCTAGTTAGAGCACCATTCTGAAACAGGCACTTGAGTCCAGCCCTTCACACCCAGCCAATCAGGGCGCAGCAGGGCCCCGGCCCTCCACCACCAGCCAATCAAGGCGCGAGCAGAGCTCCTTCAGTAGGCAATTATCTGTCAGCAGCGAGCCTCCCCCCTCCTCCTCCTCCAGAAGGAGGCCGTCCGCCAAGCAGAGGCCGGTGAAGGCAGGGAAGCCCCTCTCACTCCTCCCTGCTCCTCTGAATCTTAACTGCTTGCTAATTTCCTCTCTGCTTTCATCAAGGCTAGTGCTTCCTTGCCTTCCTCTTCCCCCTCCTCCCCCTTGCTGCCTGCTTCATAAACCAGTAACGCCTGCGTATACCAGAAGTGCTTCCTGGCCGGCTCCTGCTTGTGGCAACTCTGGACTTGCTTCCCGACTTCCTGCTTCTTGCCTCAGAAGTGACCCGCGGGGGGAAAGTGGTCATAAGTCTGAAAATGCTTGCGGTGCGGTTCTGTAAGGGGTGGCCACAGGGGAGGGGGCGGGCGGCGGCCCAGGCAGCCAGTGATCATGGAGAAATGTTACATGACGAATGGTCCGGCAGCAGGAAGAGGAGGAGGAGGAGGAGGAGGAGGAGGAGGAGGAGGAGGAGGAGGAGGAGGAGGAGGCAAGGAGGAGGAAGAAGAAGATGAGGACGACGATGGCAATGATGATGGTGAAGAGGAGTACGAGGAGGAGGGGAGGGAGGAGGTCAAGGGTCAAGATAAGCCAGGATCTTAGGGCAAGGTGAGGCGGAGATCTAAGGGCAAGGTAAGGATGAGGCCTTGAGGCATTTCCAACTCCTGGGAACCTAAGGTTTAGGGTACGGCGAGAGGTGGTGGTACGACGGTGAGTCGCGAGTGAAAATCATGAATGTTCGTGTAAGCTGAGGGGTGGACAGCTAAAGCTTACAGCGAGGCGGGGAGGACACCAGCAAATTAACAGATCTAAGTAGTTGGGATAAGCTGAGGTGGAGGCGCTGAAAGTTGGGGGTGTGTGGGGGCTGTGTGTGTGTAGGGGGGGGAGGGTTAAAGTTACGGCAAAGTGAGGCTTGACCTGAAAGTTGAGGTAAGTTGGGGGTCCGATATTCAGTGGCTGCTGAGGTAAGTAAGGTAGCCTACGGATATTCAGGGGTCGGAGTAAAATAGGGTAGCCTGAGAATATTCAGAGGCCGGGGTTAAATAGGGTAGCTTGCTGATATTCTGAGGCTGAGGTAAACAGGGTAGCCTGAGAATAGTTAGAGGCTAGGGTTAACAGGGAAGACTCAGAATATTCAAAAACCCGGGACAAACAGCCAAGCCTGAAAGAAACAAGAGTCCTGGGGAAGATAAGGTAAACTGGGGATATTCTACTCAGAGATCAGGCGGTCCCAGCAGGGATACGAAACCTTGTGCAGTGAATCGAGCTCAGAAGCGGCACAGGTGCAACAATGCAGCTGGAAGTAACACAAGACACTACTACACTCCCAGGAACAACACCCGAGGAAGGAACAGCAGCCACCGCTTCCCAGGTTCAAACAACTAAGGCAGTTGCCAGGCGTCCTAGGACGCAAAACATTGACAGCAGCAACAGCGGCGAAATACAACAGTGGGAGCTGGGGCGGCCCAAGACACAGTACTAGCCAGAAGTGAGGATGAACAATGGATAAGAGCAAGCGGCCCCGTCGGTCGATAATCTCGCATCAAGTCTGCAATAATCGACCAGCTGTCCTCCAGGCCCCGACGGTGGTGCGGGGCTAGGACATGGTGCAAGGTCTGTGTGTGTGTGTGTGTGTGTGTGTGTGGGGGGGGGGGGGGGGGGGGGCGCCCCTGTACTGTGCGGTTGAGCGCAGGCCGGCCTGGAAATAGAGGAGAGTGCGAGGGGAAAATCTGGCGCTCTCATTTGCATGTATGTAGTCCACTGGAGGCCAAGGCAGCAGCGAGAGGTCAGCCGAGTGACTCAGACGTATGGCCTCCAGGGGGCGAAGTGGGTGAGTGAGGCCGTGAATGTCGGAGTGAGTGAATGAATACGGGAGTGAGTGAGCTTACAACCATGTGAGTGGGAACGGGCGCGACGTAATACATACATGAATGGGGGTAGATCAGCAGATGAGGCGCAAGGGCAGGGAAAGCAGCAAGGACGGGATACTAGAGGGCCTTTGATGAGCAGGTGAACAAGCAGATGAAAGCAGTAGGCGCGTGAAACAGCAGATGACCAGGACAATGGAAGCAGCTATTAGCAATACACGTGTGGAACACCAGATGACCAGGACCGTGGAAGCAGTCGTCAGCAGGACCTGAAGGGGTGGAGGCGAAGGGAAGAGGGAAGGAGGGAGGGAACAGTCTCTGGGCGATGGTGTTGAGTTAGGGTGAGTGGAGACTGTAGCCTCGCTAGTCAGGGAGGATGTGACTAGGGAAGGTAATTCACCAGTCAGGTAAGATGACTAGGAAAGGAGAAGACTAGTTCGGGAAGGTTGTGAGAGAGAGAGAGAGAGAGAGAGAGAGAGAGAGAGAGAGAGAGAGAGAGAGAGAGAGAGAGAGAGAGAGAGAGAGAGAAATACGCTGATTGGATAAAACAGATAGACAAGAGTACAGTAAGGCAAGCAGGAATAAGTAGGGTAAGGCAGGCAGGAAAAAGTCACATAAGGCACACAGACAATGGGATGGTAAAGCAGAAAGGCTGAGGTATGCAAAGGTAAAGCAGCCATACAAGGGTGAGTTACACGACGAGATGAGGTGAAGAGGCAAGGAACAGTGACATAATGGCGCGAAGGCGGGTGTGCAAGGTAAGATGCGAGGCTAGGTGGCAAGCAGGTAAGGTATTATGCAGTCTGCAAGCAGGGAGGCAAGGCAGGTGAGCAGGCACTAAGGCAAGCAGTGCGTTAAGACGGGAAGCAAGCAGGGAGGCAAGGCATGCAGTAAGGGAAGGAAGGGAGGCAAGAAGGTTCAAGACACCAGGACATGCCAGTCAGCAGGCCACACCACTGTGATCAAGACGGGAGACGCACGCAACCCTCCCTCCACTGGGACGCTCCCAAGCCCCAGGCTCCTCCTGAAACCTAGCTTAAGGCTCAGCCTGAAGCCTCCCCCTGAACCCTCAGCCTTACCCCCTAATAGTCGACCTGAAGGACATAATCTTCCTTGAATAAGCACTGGAACACATTCTCTACCTCCTCCTCCTCCTTATCATACTGAAGGATCTGTTCTTCAGCTGACATTGCAGGAATTCTATCTCCTACAGGACATCTACCTCCTCGGGGTCAACCTGCAGGACCAGTCTACTACCTCCTGCTGATCAACGTGGGGCTCCTGTGAGGGGTATCTACCTCCTTAAAGATCATCCTGCAGGACCTATTCCTCCTCACAGTAAGCTTCTGGGGGAGGGATAATATATCTCTACCTCCTGCTTGCCATCCTCACAGGAGCATCTCCTCCCTCTACACTCTCCATCATCGTCGGCAACGCGCCCAATCGTCGAGGGACAAAGTTTACCCACACGCTAATGAGCATGAAGTTAACGGGTCCCCTGAAAAATAAACGAATATATAAAAAAAAAATAAAGAGAAAATGTGAATGGGTATTTTTCAGGGGGGGGGGGGGGGAGAGAGGCGTAGTTAGCCACGGCTGAGTTCGTGTGCCTTAGCTGTGTAGTTAGCCACGGCTGAGTTCGTGTGCCCACGCTACGTCGCTTCAGATGGGGGAGGGGGGGATGAAAGGGGGGGTAAGGGGTGTGTGTGGACTTCCTGCTCTAGTTTCCTTCGAATTTATTTGCCTCCTTCATAACTGGTCGTCAACAGCTGACTCGCTTATTCACGAATTACAACTCCAACTTTATTGCAAAGCTCTTTGTTGCTTTTTTTTTCTCTCTCTTTCTTCTTCCCGGCACGAACGCAGGGACGCCGTCGTTACGAAACCTGGTGTTCCCTGCACTGTGGTGGTGGTAATCACCACCACCACAGTGCTGTCTTCCAACGGTCTCTCGTACCTCTGTGGTAATGATCGACACCACACACACACACACACCTCACCGTGTGCCACAACCTGTTTCCCCTCCTTCATTTTACAACCTATTATCTCATCATTACTCTCTCTCTCTCTCTCTCTCTCTCTCTCTCTCTCTCTCTCTCTCTCTCTCTCTCTCTGTTTCTTCCTCCTCCTCATCTTCTTTCTACCGTATCCCTTTACTCAGAAGGTTCATTCAGAATTTTTGTTTTTAATTATAATGAAAGAAATTTAAAGTATCATATATATATATATATATATATATATATATATATATATATATATATATATATATATATATATATATATATATATATATATAATAAGGCATCAATACCACGTTTCCAGATAAACCATTCCATACACATCACAAAACTACACCATACATTGTACACCTTAACACTCCTCTTCCATTTCAGAACTACACCTTCCTTTGTCCAACCGCTTCTTCTTTCTCTAACCACCTAACAACAACAACGGAAAATGAGCTGCAGCCGCAGCGGAATGACCAATGATAACTGCTGCAACGGGAGCAGAAACAGCCACGCCAGCAGTACAAGTCAAGATAACAGCTGTAACAGCAACAGTAACAGCAGTAACGAAAGTAGTCCCATAAGGAGTAATAGTTGTAACAGCACAATTGACATCAGACGGAGCTACATCCCCGGAGGGCAGGAACAACCCACAGTATCATTAGCAGTGCCAGTAACAATGGCAGTGACTGCAACAGCATTACCATTGGTACAAACAACAACAGTTAGGAGCAAGAGCAGCAGCAGCAGTTAGGAGCAAGAGCAGCAGCAGTTAGGAGCAAGAGCAGCAGCAGCAGTTAGGAGCAAGAGCAGCGGCAGCAGTTAGGAGCAAGAGCAGCGGCAGCAGTTAGGAGCAAGAGCAGCGGCAGCAGTTAGGAGCAAGAGCAGCGGCAGCAGTTAGGAGCAAGAGGAGCAGCGGCAGTTAGGAGCAAGAGCAGCGGCAGTTAGAAGCAAGAGCAGCGGCAGCAGTTAGGAGCAAGAGCAGCAGCAGCAGTTAGGAGCAAGAGGAGCAGCGGCAGTTAGGAGCAAGAGCAGCAGCGGCAGTTAGGAGCAAGAGGAGGAGCATGGGGGTTGGGCTGGCGGGGTCAGTCAGTACTGTATTGATTGGGCAATCCTGCATTCATCAGACACGCCTCCAACCCCTGGGGTTATCAACCTCTCCCTATACCAAAACAAGCCTCCAACCCCTGGGGTTGTCACCCTCCTCCTTTCCCACAACACGCCTTCAAACCCCTGGGGTGACTGCCTCCTTTACAACACGCCTACAACCCCCGGGGTTATCTACCTCCCACCTTTACCCCCAACACCTCCCTCTACACCATAATAGACCCTCACACGCCTATACAAGCCTCCGCACTCCTACACAAGCCCCTACTCGCCTACCAATACCCCCGCACCCCTATACACGCCCCCGCACCCCTATACACGCCCCCGCACCCCTATACACGGCCCCGCACTCCTATACACAGCCCCGCACTCCTATACACGCCCTTGAACGCCTTTACACGTTTCCTTAAGCCTATACACGCTCTCACATATGCCCCGAACGCCTATACGCACGTTTCCATACGCCTATACACGCTCTCACTCACGCCCCGAACGCCTACAAACGCCCGCACACGCCTACGCATGCTCCCATTCGTCTATACATGCCTCTACACGATCGTGTACACCTATACACGCCCACACACGCCTAGTCAGGCATGTACACGCCCACAACTGCCTACACACACACACACATACACACACACACACACACACACACACACACACACAAAACCCACTAGGACAGCCATAGATGACTATCACGGGGCTTCACAGAAAAGGCGCTCCTGTTGGGAAGGATGAACTCCCTCCTCACCTTTCTCCCCTCCACCCCTCACTCCATGAGGATGTCTGACTAACTCATGTCGCTCGACGGACAGACCGAGACAGACAGGTAAACGGAAGGACAGACCGACGTGTACGCGAAACGAACACAGGCATACATAGACAGAAAGATGAAAAAGATATTCCACGAGAGAGAGAGAGAGAGAGAGAGAGAGAGAGAGAGAGAGAGAGAGAGAGAGAGAGAGAGAGAGAGAGAGAGAGAGAGAGTCTCCCCCTAACCACCCTATTAAGAAAAAAAAAAGTGGGGAGAAAAAATTTATGCCTTATATACCACCCCCTCTCCCCCTTCCCCCAGGTCCCCCTCTTCTTCCCCGACCCTACAACTCGCACCCACCTGAATTGTCCCCTCCTCCCCCCCACCCTACCCCACCCCTCATCCCCCACCCAAGAGAGTCAAAAAGGCTCATCGTTGTACGGGCCTATTGATTCTGGCAGGGAGGGGGATGGGGAGGCGTGTGTGTGTGTGTGTGTGTGTGTGTGTGTGTGTGTGTGTGTGTGTGTGTGTGTGTGTGTGTGTGTACCCCCTTTCCCGCCACCGTCCCCCTCCCCTAGTCTCTTGAGGAGGGGGGGAGAGAGAGAGAAAAAAAAATCATACCTCTCCCTCGTCCACACACGACCTCCCAATGGTACTAGGAGGCCACCTAGGGGTCTTCTCGCACGACCTCACACTCACCGACCTGACATAACGACCTCTGACCCTTCCCCCCGCGGCAATGGTCTAGACGAGAATGATTCCGCCCCTGCTACACATACACCCCCCTCCATAACACCTCTGACTCACAATTCCCCTCCCCCTATTTAACTCTCCCCCCTACTCAACATCAACCTTTCCCCCCCCCCCACATGTAACTCTTCCCCACCTCACTGTCATCCTTTCCCCCACTTAAGCACCTCCCCCCCCCCAAACCTCACTTCACCCATTCTCCACAATTTAACTTTCTCACACGTCCCCGCCCATCCCTCCCCCACTTCAACTCCTTCCCCTAGTTGACTTTCCTAGACACCCCTTAATCCCTCCTCCCTTCACTTTACCTCCCCCTTAACCTCCCTTCCCCCTCCCCCCCATAAAATCTATCATGGCCCTACCCTCTCTCTCTCTCTCTCTCTCTCTCTCTCTCTCTCTCTCTCTCTCTCTCTCTCTCTCCCAACCTCAACTCCCTAGCTCCTGGGAACGATCCTAATCCGCTGTAGTTCGATTTCTTCATTAAGCTGTGGGCTATCTTTAGCTTCTAGCGCCCTCCGCCCCCTCGCCCCCACCCACACAACAACCCCCCCAACCCCACCGTAACCCGACCAAAAACGCCGGCAACGCCTCCTCTGCGTTGCCGTGTGCTACGGAGAATGGAGCTGGCAACCTTGGAATAACGTCACAGAGGAGACGCTATCTCCACTAAACGCCAAATCATTCCGCCACATTTCGCGGGTGAAATACTATCTCGCCCACTTGCCATGATAATAAACTGGTGCAATATATATATATATATATATATATATATATATATATATATATATATATATATATATATATATATATATATATATATATATACCCAGGATATAACAGTGATACATAGATATAATGTTCGTGTATAGTATTCAGTAGCATATAGTGGTAAAATCGAACCCCCTCTGCCCCCACCCCAACCTTGAGACGGACGATGCGATGGCGAGATCTTAAAACACGATCCACAAGGGTTAGGTCAGAGGTCACGGTAATCATACCTACGGATCGTAAAGTCGTGTTCAAAGGGTTAATTGAAGGTAACACCGCACGGAGAATGCATCGCACCCAACGGCACCGAGGGCGCCTCGCTGGCACAGCCGTGAGTCTGCCACACACACACACACACACACACTTGCCATAAGACATGACACACGCCACAGTGGTCCTAGCATTAGTAGCTGGGCGGGCGTTTTGCCACAGCCGATGTTTGGCAGAGGCTGAGGGGGGCGGTTCAACCCAGGCACCAAGATCAAAGGTGACACGACCTGATCCTTTTACACGCCTGCAACCACTGCCTATCTAAACCCTTGAGTGCGATGGTTCGAACCCCCGTTTTAGATCACGAAAACACGAACCCTTGAGTGCGATGGTTCGAACCCCCGTTTTAGATCACGACGGCACGACCCCCTGAGTGCGATGGGTATGATGACCTGGCCTTTGTCTCTCTAACCCTTAAGGGTCGGATCAAAGGCCAGGTTCACTGTACCCAAGGATCGTACCGTCCGTCCCCAAGGGGCGCACCATCGTGTCGCTTCACTGTGGTATAATACACAAACTCTCTGAGCTGCTGGTGAGACTTCCTAAGCGTCCGCCTCTTCATCAAGAGCGGGAACTTAACCTCGTTCTAGTCTAAGTCTCCGTGTGGGTTAAACTAGATTTAAAAAAGAGGAATATTTTCGTCCCTCAGTGAGTTTTGAAACGCGAGTGCCCATAGCGTCTTGAGATATAGATAGATAGATAGAGAGAGAGAGAGGGAGGGAAGGGGTCGGCAGGTGTTTCGTCAGGTGGTGAGGTGGTACCTGTTGCCACTCTCGCCCACAGCATCACCAACACTCTCTCCCTAACAGCAACGCCGCCATCATCATCATCATCATCATCATCATCATCAATCGTCATCGGCGAAGAACACTATTCAATCCTTATCATCACCAGAGTGACCTCACTTCCTGAGGGCACTAATATTCACGTCGGCCACGGCTTTCACGAAACTGTAACTTATCATCATGCACGTCATGATCTTCGGCGTTATCATCGGCATCATAACATCATTTACGACGTTATCATCGGCATGTCACAATCACCACCATCATGAGCGTCCTTGTGAGAATATCAACACAAGTCTCCACCAGTGGACACTTCCATCAGATCAATCCTTCACTGTCCTCCATATCATCAACTTCTTATTTAACACAGTCACACCGAAGTACGGACACGTAAAAAAAAACGGGGGGCCCCTAGTCAAAGGCCCATCTCGGGTGCTAGAAGCAGACAACAATAAAGAATATTAGATAATAATCAAGACTCCGTAAGCGCTTGCAGACCCCCGACTCTTCGAGGTAGAAAGGTTACAGGCAAAGAAAAAGACATGGAGGAGGAGGAGGAGGAGGAGGAGGAGGACAACTCAACAGCCCCCAACTGTTCGAGGGAGGAACTAACGTACCAGAACGGTTTACATTTTACAATACATTCGCTGTACAGTTCCTCCGTTTTCTATTTCCTCTAGTAAATGACAGAACTTTTCCGGCCGTAATTCCAGCCTGCGGATGCCATGTACTCTCTCACCCCCACTGACGGTTCCCATCTTTTTTTTACCCCTCCGAGGACCAATTCCAGACCCCACCTTTTACCTCATTCGCCTACCGCGTCTCCCCCCCATTTTCTTCAGCTTCCTCTCTCGCCCCGACGGCCTGATCCTATCCAGCCTACCTGTCTATTTTTCCAGCGATTTCCAGCTTAACAAGCTTCGTCTATCTATATCTCTTACAAGCTCCATCTATATCCCTTCCACTCCCTCCCTGACTGTCCTTGGAACTCCCTCCCGCTACTTCTCCATCCTCCGACGCTTTCCCTGATCTTCTGCAGTTTCCGTCTCCCGTTCTCTCTCGCCTGACAACCCTCCTTCACGTCATGTTCCTCATTAACGTCAAATACATCTCCTCCGCCTGACATCCCCTCTTCGCTTGACATCCATCCCTTCACGTGACGTCCCTCCTTCGCCTGACATCGCTCCTCTTTTTCTCCTCATCACGGTGGACGGTCTCCACCTTCTCCTCCGTCTAATCTACTCCTCCCTTCGGCCCCTCCTCTCCGTCCAACGTTCACATCTCCAATGCCTCCTCCGCCTCCTCCTCCTCCTCCTACTTTCCCCTCACCCCTCTCCCTCAATCCTCCCCTCCCTCGCCTCCACCGCAGTGGCTGTAACAGCTTGGTCATCATAAGACTCAAATCGAAAGACTCTTTTGTCTTTTTCCTCATTTCTATTTCTACTGGGATCTGAATCCCGCTGGAGAGAGAGAGAGAGAGAGAGAGAGAGAGAGAGAGAGAGAGAGAGAGAGAGAGAGAGAGAGAGAGAGAGAGAGAGAATTTGTGTCATTTCCCATTCTGTACTATGAGGGGAGGGCGTCCTACATCCAAGGGGAACCCACCTCTCTCTCTCTCTCTCTCTCTCTCTCTCTCTCTCTCTCTCTCTCTCTCTCTCTCTCTCTCTCTCTCTCTCTCGAGCTTCTTCTTCAATCACATCACATTTCGAGCATGTGTATGCTGTCCACACTCACTCTCTCATAACTCTGTTCACTCCACTCACCCGCCACTTTTATAGCTACAGTAAAAAGTACTTTTATACATCTTTTCTAACAAGTTTCTTGCATAATTTCATGTTATGGCCGCTGGGTGTTCTTATACTCGCATCTTTCGAAGAACTGTTCACTGTTGGCTACATCAAACTGGTTCAAGGAACTTAAAAGGTTATGATCAGATCACCAATTACTCTTCTTTTTTCCATGGTTGAAAAAAAAAATTCAAGGACTCTCAACTTTTTAAAGTGTGTACTTACCTATTTGTAAATACACGCACACACACACACACACACACACACACACACACACACAGTGCGTAGTTAAAAGGCCCTAAAATTTCTTCATCAAGGAAGAGAGAAGAGTACGAGGTGACATGATCATAACCTTTAAGTTACTGGGAGAGGGTTTTATGAATGACGTCTCCTTTTCTCCAGAATAAAAAAAAATCATATATGAATACAGTGTTAACCTGTTTGTGTGTGTGTGTGTGTGTGTGTGTGTGTGTGTGTGTGTGTGTGTGTGTGTGTGTGTAAAACCCAAAAGGAGGGAGGATGAACAGCTGGGTAAGCTGTGATCCAGCAGCCCTGTCCGGGAATCGAGCGAGGCCCTGTATGATTCGTGATCCTGCAACACTTGCTAATAACACTATCACACACACACACACACACACACACACACACACACACACACACACACACACACACACACGCACCCTCGTACATGGGGGTGTGCGGGCTGAGTCCACACGGAGCCTGCGGTACCCAGCATCTAACCCTGCGTGACGCATCCAATCGTGTCCCGAGGTGTCCGGCGGCGCATGCATGCGATAGCGACCCCGAGCCGCGCTAGCGTATGCCTGACTGATTGTACACTGGTGTGAGTGAGACCATGCGTGAGTGACTGTATCATTGTCCGCCTGTGTGCGGCTATGCGTGAGTCATGGAACCACCGCATGCGGGAGATCTCGCCCTCCCCCCCAACTGCCTCGTTCCATAAGACTAACTACTGCGACTCTCGAGACACACACACACACACACACACACACACACACACACACACACACACACACACAAGGTGAGTCCTGTGTTCTAGATGCCCTTCTATACATCTCTCTCTCCCTCCCTCGTTCCCTCCTACCTTCCCTCCCAACGATCTAACAACCATCTAGCTATATATGTATACATATCTCCCTCCTACCTTCCCTCCCAACGATCTAACAACCATCTAGCTATATATGTATACATATCCAATGTATATATAACTATCTATCAATATTCTTGCACGTCGAGGGTGACCGTCAAACTGAATCCTTCAGTACGACCCTCCGGTATATGGCATGGTTATCAATCTCACCCTCACAGGTCAGGTCAGAGGTAAGGCCATTATACCCAGGGGTCGTACCGTGTCGTCCTCAAAGGTCGTACCGTGCTGTCCTCTGTCCCCAAGGGTCGTACCGTGCCGTCCTCAAGGATCGTACCGTGCCGTCCTCAAGGGTCGTACCGTGCCGTCCTCGAGGGTCGTACCGTGTCGTCCTCAAAGGATCGTACCAGTCGTGCTAAAGGAATCAAAAATCTTCCCTCCCTCCTAAAGACTTGCCTCTCCTCTCTGGCCCTGTCCACCAGGGAGGGGGGTGGTGTGGTGTGGTGTGCGGGCACTGCACTAAATCACTCATTCATTGATTTCCTGTAATTCTTACCATTCACGTCTCAATCACTGAGACTGTCTGCGTCTCCCTGTGACTGACTGACTGTCTCTTGCTCTGGCTCTCTTGACGGCCCGCCCTCCCGTCTCACACTGCCTGTCTACGAATGCGTGTGCGTGCCTCTCTCTCTCTCTCTCTCTCTCTCTCTCTCTCTCTCTCTCTCTCTCTCTCTCTCTCTCTCTGTGGCTGACGTTCATTCTGTTGTCTGCGAAATGACCTCCGCCAGTTCGCAGCGCAGTACCTCCTGCGCCTCCACGTCTGTCTTGTCCCCTCTTCCTCCCGCCCGACTCCCATTTTTGAAATATTTTTTTTTCCTATCTGTACTTTCCACCCTCCTCCGCCATGCAATTTCCGCATTTCCACTCTCTTGACCAGTTGTCACCCCACAGAGCCTCTGCCTCCTCTCCCTAGCCCTGCTCCTCCTTGCGTCCTCTCACCCGCCTCTCCTTCCTCTGCGTTCACATCTCATTCTTCACTCTCCCCCAGAACTCTCTCTCTCTCCCCCTTCTGTGTCAGGGGAGTTAAGTGGAAGAGGACCATCACCGCCCCTTCTGGCAGCCGCCCAGAGGTGCTGGGGAGGAAGAGGGGGGTGGGGGGAAAAGAAAGGGAAGGGAGGGGGGTCGTCGTGAGAGAGAGAGAGAGAGAGAGAGAGAGAGAGAGAGAGAGAGAGAGAGAGAGAGAGAGAGAGAGAGAGAGAGAGAGACCAACAGTCAAGCAGACAGAGAGAGAGAGAGACAGACAGACAAACCAGCATACAGGCAGAGAGACAGACACAGAAACTCTGATAAAAAGCAAAACAGATACCGAGAGGAGATGGTAGAAGAAGACAAAGAGAGCGAGAAAAAAAGGGGGGGAGGAGAAAATCTACGAAGTGGTAAAAAGACGAACAAAGAGGAGAGAGAAAATTACAGGAAAGCGAGAGCTGGAGGGGAGAAGGGACGAATGAAACCACGGGACCTTAGGACAAGGGGGGGGGGGAGCATACGAGGGAAGAGAGAGAGAGACAGAGAGGAAGGAGGAGGAGAAGCAGAAGAAGAAAAAAAGAAGATATAAGAGGGCAGTGTGTACAGTGTGTAGGGTGAGAGAGAGAGAGAGAGAGAGAGAGAGAGAGAGAGAGAGAGAGAGAGAGAGAGAGTGACTGTAGGGAGATCTGAGGAAGAAGTAAGGATGGCAGGAGAACAAAGGGATGGAACAGATCACAGGACACAGATGATGGAATGGGTATATCATTTGTGAGAATCTACGGAGGTAGAGGGAGGGGGCTGGTGTGTGTGTGTGTGTGTGTGTGTGTGTGTGTGTGTGTGTGTGTGTGTGTGTGTTGTGGCCCTTGACCCCTGCTGCAGAGGTTGGCCTCAACTGCTTCCAGGGAGGGGCGGCAGGTCAGCAGCTTGCCCTCTGCTTCCTGCTCACACCGCACACCTCCTGAGGGAGCTGGAGGAGGGGGCAAGGAATATAAGGCAGTGAGGTAAGGGAAGGAAGGAGACTGGGGTAAATGAATGACCATGGAAAAGACGAGAAAGAGGTTGAAAGGGGAAAGGGAAGGAAAACAGAAAGGTAGGAAGGGAAAAGGGTAGAATGAGTAAGGGGGTGTGGAAAGAGAGTAAGAGGAGATAAGGTGTGGAGAAAGAGAAGGAAGAGGAAGAATGTGCAATCGGAACGGGATGAAGCAGCAGTGAGCGAATAAAGAAGAAAAACGGGAAAAGGGAAAAGAACAAAACCTGGAAGAGGATGAAACCCTGGGCGAAGGTGAGAGGTTAAGAGGAACAGAGGATGGAAGAGGAGGAGAGCAACGCCCAGAAACAACGGCTGCCAGCATAGTCGGAGCCTTTGAGAGCCTGCAAGTAAAGTACTCCAACATTACATCGATTCCAGAAACTGCTAAAGTATTATCCAGCATTTTCAGCCCCTGGAAGGAGTGTATGTGTTCCGGCGGGGTGAAGAGCGGCGGAGGGAGGGGGAAGCAGCACCATGTGTTACCGCGTTACTGGGGGGGTCGCTCAGGTGGGGCTGGGGAAGGGTGGAGAGGAGGGCTGTTACTCTATGTCACCATGCGTTACGGAAGTCGTACAAGTCCCCAATAAGGTAGGAACTGGAGGAGGTCGTTACAATACGTCACTGTGTGTAATGGGGCGTCCCTCGGGGGCCCCCCCTCACAGGAGGCGTGAGGGCCAAGAAGTGGATGAGGAGTTACCATACGCTACGGTGCCACTCAGGACCACGGGAGAGCACAGCTGCGACGCACATCCTTGGAAACATGAGCATCTACTGTGATTTCCATGGATCGCCAAGCAACACACAACCCTGAACCCTCCCTCCCTCGGAAACCATCAGAGTAGAGCGTTTCTTCTGAACCCTTAAGAGAACCCTGGCGGGTCTAGAGCGCGCGGCCTGAACTTTCCAGCGGTTCACAAATTGCACCCTAGGCCCTCTGGGAACTCATGAAGTACACTCGTACTTCTCAACCTCTTGCAACTTTATGTAAGACACTTGTTCTCTCTCCTCTCCTCCTGCCATACACCCACTTCTCACCACTAACTTCAAATTCGAGTGATCACTGTTACATAACACTTTCCTATTACGATCTCATAGTCGCTGCATCATAAAGTTTATTCCTTTTTTAAATCTTAACTTGATTTAAGAACTGTAACCCTCATTTTCATACACTAGTACCGAAGGTTTTCATATCACTTCTTTTTTTCTTTCTCCTTCAATCCAATCAGCGTTCCACATGCACTAATTTCCTTTCCTTCTTTTTCAATCTCAGTTTTGCTTCGGTCTGCGGCATCAAAGTAACCACTATAATCACATCCTGGGCTCCAGAAGCATTCAAGCGCCTGCAAGCGCATCTGATACGAGTCTGAGTGGCAGATCCCTCCAGGGAGTCGTGGCTTATGAGGCTCTGAGAAGCACTATGATCGGTGCATCTCCTCTCCCGACCATCATGACTGGCTTTGGAGGCTCCGAGAAGCACGGATTGGAAACGTCTCTTTTGATAATCGCGATTGGTCCGTGCGTCTCCGAGTGAGACAAAACGACCGTGGAACGTCTCTTCTGAGCATCGCGATTGGCGCAGAAAACCCTTCTTTTTATTTCTTTTTTATAAATTACAGCAGGACCGGTGCATCATCATCATCATCATCATCCATGACCGCTGCTACGGAGTTCAGGGACTTGAGGAGACGCGACACTTCGGCTGAGGAGGCTGTGAGTTGCCCAACAAGCCTTGCGCAGTAACATTATGACTGGCGGATATCTTTGTGAGGCGGTGGACTGGCCCCCCCTGGAGACCGGAGAGATGCCTTCTCAGTGTTGGATCACTTAAGGATGCAACATATGCCTACTGTAATCTCCTAGGGGAACGTTCTCTAGATGGGGATGGCAGTGTAAGGCGGCGTCAGAGAGGGTTGTAGAGTGGGGACGGTTGGCCTGACAGAAGACTGGAGATGGATGCCACAGCGACAATCACCCGACACCGCCGCCACTCCTCCCCCTTCTCTTCCCTCGTTCTCCGTCTCGTTCTTTCCTTCCTTTCTTCCTTCGTCTTCTTCTTCCTCCTCCAATACCTCCAGCTCGCCTTTCTCTTTCGCCCAAACAGCCTTCATAGTTTTCCTCCTCCTCCTCCTACTACTACTACTACTACTACCATATCACTCTGCCTCTTCGATCTTCTTCGAGCATCTGGAGGTCTTCATGGATGTAGGGCACTTAGTGCAGACATCCCGTCAGAGTGAACACGGAGTGCTGCATTGAGGCTCGTAGATATACTGATAAGAATGTTGATACTGCCCACCTGTGTGTGTGTGTGTGTGTGTGTGTGTGTGTGTGTGTGTGTGTGTGCAGGTGTGCTCCAAATGTATATATTTATGCACGCATGGTTCTATAATACATATATAAAACACACACACAAATATGCAAAAAGTACTTACAATTACGTTAAGATATGTACATACCAATTGGTACATGTATACATTACGCATGCATATGTATGTAAGCATGTGAATACCCATTCATCATCGTACACATATGTATGTATGAACGCGAAAACGCATTCAGTATCGTGTAAAATCATACAAAATGACTCACCAATCGCCAACACAAAGGCCCCAGTAGCTATGCCATACGCTTACCTGAAAAGAAGGGGGAAAAATGTATATAAATATCTGTATAAACACGGTTTATATCCTCCACTAACTGCTACTGCCATACGATGCATAATACATCCCATGTTTGACTCAATCATTCGTTTCTACAGACTTACTTCTTCTTTAGAGCTAATACAGCAGACACTCAAAACAATATCCTGTTAGCAATTACTTGTATTTTCAATACTAGAAAACAGAGTATGCCTCACTCACACATTTACACACATTATTATTATTATTATTATTATTATTATTATTATCATTATTATTATTATCATTATTATCATTATTAATATTAACATTATCCTTATTATTACAATTATCATTATCATTATTATTACGATTATTACTATCATTAATATTATGATTATCATTAATATCATTATCATATAATCCTTACAATTCTTTTCTCTCCTTTTCATAATTGTCTTTATATTACATAATCATTAAAATTCTCTCTCATCTTTTTCCTATCAATACTATCATCATTACTATTACTATCACCATTATTATCATCATTATTAATCTCATTACAATATCATTATCATCGATATTACTAGTATGCAGCGGAGCGGCAGCAGCATGAGCAGCAGCAGCATGAGCAGCATATGTAACAGCAGCAGTAGTGGCAGTCGTTACTATGGTCGTAACAATATAGCGGACATGTTAGTGGCAACAGCAGGGTAGCCATAACTGCGGCAACAACAACAACAGCAGCAGCAGCAATAACAACAGCAGGGACACCCTCGCAAAAGCAATAACAACAGCACCAGCATCGACGGGCGAACAAAAACAGCGGCGCGAACAACAGAGGCGTCGGAGGGAAAGAAAACGCAGAGAGCAACAAAACGAAGCAAGAACAGCGACAATGACATGGAAAAGAGGACCTCAACGCGACCGAAACAAAAACAACAACAGAAGAAGCAGAAGGGGACAGAAGAGGAGGAGGAGGAAGAGGGACAGGAGGGGGAGGAGGAGGGGTAAAAGAAGCAGAGAGGGGACAGAAACGGAGGAGGAAGAGGGAGAGGAGGGTGAAGAGGAGGAGTAAAAGAAGAAGCAGAAGGGGACAGAAACGGAGGAGGAGGAGGGACAAGAGGGTGAAGAGGAGGAGTAAAAGAAGAAGCAGAAGGTGACAGAAGAGGAGGAGGAAGAGAGACAGGAGGGGGACGAGGAGGAGTGACAGAAGAAGCAGAAGGTGACAGAAGAGGAGGAGGATGAAGAGGAACAGAAGGAGGAGGAGTAGTAGGTAAGAGAGGAGGAGGGACACAAGACAGACATGAGAAGAAGAGACACGCACCAGGCAGACTGGGTGGGAAGAAGGAAGGCGAAATAAACAGCCAGAGATGAAGGGGGGACCAGATAAGAATACGCGAAGCAAGAAAAAACAAAGATCGATGAAGCAGAGAGTTAACAGGGAAGCAAGAGGAGACGCAGAGAGCCAAGGAGACCAACGGAGGAGGACAGGAGTGTCGGACGATCAGCCGCCACAGCGACCACAGTCTCAACACGAGACATCTACAGGGCCAAACGCACAGCTAGATTTTTGCGGTGTTCTTACGGGCTACGATGCCTGTTTGCGACCACGTGCACCTCGACCGTCTCTGTCCTCGACACCACATCGAGGAGGGGAAGTGGGGGAGGGAAGATATAGTGGCAAGTGAACAACGTGGAACCTGGTAACTAGCTGATCGTGGGGGGGGGGGGAGAGAGAGAGAGAGAGAGAGAGAGAGAGAGAGAGAGAGAGAGAGAGAGAGAGAGAGAGAGAGAGAGAGAGAGAGAGAGAGAGGGGGACGACAAATATAAAGTGAGACAGAGACACAATGAGACGATAGAGATAGCGCTGGAGATATTACAGACAAAGAAGGCAAGAGAATTAATGAGTTAAGTGTGTGTGTGTGTGTGTGTGTGTGTGTGTGTGTGTGTGTGTGTGTGTGTGTGTGTGTGTGTGCCGCGGAAAGGAAGAGCAACCGGGTGAATGGATATCTGTGACTACTTCAAACCCGCCCATAATCAACTGGTGATATCTGGAGGACCAGCAGGTGAGGAAGAGGAGGAGCACAAGTCCGAGGAGGAGCAGCACGGGACGCGACCTGACGAGCGACGCACGCGAGGCCCACGAAGAACGGGGGAGTGAGGGGGTCACAACAGGACGGTAAGCCACGGTCCGTAACCCCACCCAGCAAGATGGCACGACCCTTTATCACGGCAGTACAACCCCTGAGCACGACGGAACGACGAACCCCCCCTCCCCCATCAACGCGGCATTGCCACCCCACGAGCACAAAGGCACGTGGCCCTTGGATAAGATGGGCGTGACCTTTGACACGACCGTTAAAATTCGGGTCAAAGGGCAAGCCAACATCTTCAAAGGTGGTATCCGCGTCGTGCTTAAGACCAAACCTCCAAATATCACGTAAGCCCATGTCATCCATATGGGCAAGACCTCCCACCATCTTCCCTATACCCCACACTCATGGCCCCAGGGTGAATGCTGTGTGTGTGTGTGGGGAGGGGGGGGGGTTACCCACAACCCCACACTCATGACCCCGTGGTGGGTGTTGTGAGGGAACCATTCCCCCCCCTAACCCACAACCCCACATTCATGATCCCATGGTGGGTGCTGTAGTGGGGGGGCGGCCCACTCTTCCCTCCCTCCCCACAACCCACCCCAACCTTGACGTATTGTAAGGGAAGGTAAACTGCTGAATACGCGGTGAGGAAAAAATCTCAAGCGTGCATTGTTGTTTTAACGAGTCTGCAGAGGCTGTGTGTATTGCTGTCCTTAAGCCGTCTCAACCCATTTGTTAACACTGGAATCCCCCCACCTTGATTAATTGCTTCCTTCCCCCTACCGTCTCCCCCTTGTCAAACTTTCCCATCCCCTTAACTCCCCCCACCCCCCACCCCGCCCCGTCACTCTCATAATCATATATATATATATATATATATATATATATATATATATATATATATATATATATATATATATATATATATTTGCGTGTGTGGACGTATGTATATACATGTGTATGGGGGGGGGGGGGGTTGGGCCATTTCTTTCGTCTGTTTCCTTGCGCTACCTCGCAAACGCGGGAGACAGCGACAAAGTATAATAAATAAAAATAAAATAAATATATATATATATATATATATATATATATATATATATATATATATATATATATATATATATATATATATATATATATACTCTGTCTACTCGTTGCATTCATTTTGCACCATTTCTTTCCCTTTTTTCTTTTTTCGTCTCTCACTTGAAACCGTTTCTTCACATTTCTATGGCTTCAAGAAATGAGGTATGAATAACATATATACAAGACTCTGTGTGTGTGTGTGTGTGTGTGTGTGTGTGTGTGTGTGTGTGTGTGTGTGTGTGTGTGTAGGCATCCACCTCATCCCCGCCGGTGTAACTAAGGCCCCCTCCTCCCGTTCCCCCATCCTCGAGGTGTTCAAGTGTGGCACGAACGAATTATGGAAGGGACCGGGGTTTGTGATGGCTGTGTGTGCGTGAGAGAGAGAGAGAGAGAGAGAGAGAGAGAGAGAGAGAGAGAGAGAGAGAGAGAGAGAGAGAGAGAGAGAGAGAGAGAGAGAGAGAGAGAGGACCTCCCGACCGGCAACGGCGCGTGTGGGTACAAACAAACAGGCCACCTGGACCATACCTCTACATCAGCCTCGCCTCCAGAACACCGCCGTACACAGCGAGGTCCTGTGCAGTATATACACCCTAGTCTTGCATCTGAGGGGAAGGGGGTATACTACACTCCTGTGACGACGGAGTATAACCACAAGCTGTGGGGAGGAACGGGGTATACCATATTCCTATACTGTAACGGGGAAAGGAACATGTACTCAACGTGTTCAACATCCTTGGGAGCCTCTTACCTGTAATTACCTATGACGGAGGGCCAGGCACGCTCAACCTCTTATGTCCGCTCTCACTGCATCTCATCTCATCTCATCTCTCTCTCTCTCTCTCTCTCTCTCTCTCTCTCTCTCTCTCTCTCTCTCTCTCTCTCCCTACTGCACCACTCTCCCGATCCCAAGACCTCCTCTGACATACTCGCCTCATAATCCCTCACAAGATCTCTCCCTTCTTCCCCTCCCTCCCTCCCATGAAACCGCAGGCACTGTGGGGCACGAATCAAATCCCACGTACATAGGGTGCGACACAGATTACCACACCCGCTTCCCCAATCCCTTCCCCCATTCCTCCATCTCCTCATGTCTTACTACTCTCCTCCTCCCCCGTCTCCCGTCTCCTCTCCAGCCCTGGCTCGTAAGATAAACAAACCCCAGGGGCCTAGCATCAGCAGGGATGACCTACACACCCATGGCCAGGGGGCCGACATCAGCAGAGATACACACGGGGCCAAGGGGCAGACATCAGCAGAGATAACACGGGGACAGGGGGCCGACATCAGCAAGGATACAGACGGGGTCAGGGGGCCGACATCAGCAGGGATACAGACGGGGCCAGGGGGCCGACATCAGCAGAGATACAGGGCGGGGCCATGGGGCCGACATCAGCAGGAATACAGACGGGGCCATGGGGCCCAGAATCTGCTAGGATGACCCACTATACATGGGGCCGGCACCAACACGGACGGCATACCTTACGCAACACCAGCATCACCTAAAAACAACAGCATTACGTTCCTTTGGTGCTGGTAGTACCCCTTGTCCCCTTCTCCACTGGGCAGTGGGTGACAACACTCGCGTGGACAAGGACCTTTGCCCGTTAACGAGAGTCACGGTCAACAAGCTCCAGCTGGCTGACTTAAATGACTGACTGACTGACGGTCTCTCGCGGGCTGACTCAGTGTCTCTAAGGTGGGTTGGACGTCATCTGTTGGTCGTCGTCTCTCCTCTCGTTGCCTAGTTCTCTCTCTCTCTCTCTCTCTCTCTCTCTCTCTCTCTCTCTCTCTCTCTCTCTCTCTCTCTCTCTCTCTCTAACAGGTAATTTACACGACTCGTTCCTCCTAACTCTGTATTTCCCTGCGGTGAGCGCTACGCGTTAACCCAGCATGAAGTGGTAAGCAACTAACTCTCTTATTGGCTGAACGTCTCGTGCAAGTACTAACCATCGTTTTCCTTCTGTCTGCCTAGCTCTAATTCCCTATCTGCCCGTTTGTCTGTCCATGTGTGTGTGTGTGTGAGTGTGTGTGTGTGTGTGTGTGTGTGTGTGTGTGTGTGTGTGTGTGTGTGTGTGTGTGTCGCTCTCTCTTTATCCCAACATATAACAATACAGCCTTCATACATACAGCTTTTCCGTTTAAATGCATAGTATAATCGCATAACGTAATGACATAATATGATCAAATTAAATTAATAATATCCAGTGCACGCGAATCTAGTCGGTCGCTTGAAAAAGAATAATAAAAATATATACCACACTCCGCTCGTCATACGGTCTAGAATCCTAGGCAGTGCGAGGGGAATATTAGCGCTTGCAGCCACTTGGCATCGGAGACCATCCTGTGAAAATGACCTGAAGTATTCTCGATTGTCACACTCATTTTGCAAACTGGGAAAAAAAATGATGCGACCAAAGTATTAATGACTTCCAAACTTTATTTTCAGACGATACGGCGCTGGAAAAAAATATAGCATATATATATATATATATATATATATATATATATATATATATATATATATATATATATATAATATATATATATATAATATATAATAAGGCGCTCCTGTCTGTACGACGGTCCCGTCTATAGGCACGGCGAGAATGTTACCATAAGCAAGATGACTTACCCCCTACGCCCTGTTGTCAATGATTCATCCATTTTCTTAGCAGGATAGGAACTGCTAGTTGCTGCAGAAAAATATTTTCCGGAAAATATCATAATGCTGAGCGGGAAGGATCCCTCGGCAATATGAGAGGTATGGAGTTGGAAAACTAGCGAAGCGAGTAGTTGGAACAACCGAACAATGCCATCCGCTGTTCAGGGTGAGGTCGAAAAAGGAGGGAGTGGTAGTGGTAGTGAGAAAGTGTGGAGTGGTTATGGCAGGTGATGGAGTACGACACGCCGAGCCAAAGTCCGGGGTCACTTGGCTGCTAACGAAGCTGAACCTACTTACTCTTGTTATACCGCCGGCGTCTTAATGACCTATTGTTTGGTATGGCCTCCTTCTGAGGCGGAAACCTGATTCAATACACATCATATTTCTTCCTTATCGGTCTTCTCTTGCTTAGTTATGTCTCCCAGGAACCTCGCCCCCCCCCCCCCCCTCTCTCTCTCTCTCTCTCTCTCTCTCTCTCTCTCTCTCTCTCTCTCTCTCTCTCTCTCTCTCTAATCCACTAATCAAGTCCCTCTAATTACACGCTCATTCAAACAGCTCCAAATAATTAACACAATCTCCCCTTAAAGATATCCATTGTTTCCCCTTTTTCCTGAGTCCTCCTTCACGCTTTCCTATGCGCTCTGAAGCTAGATATTAAATAATGATTTTCAAATTGCTCGGTAAACCGGGTCATCAGGTATGCACCTAGCAATATCAAAAGTAAAAGGAGAAAAAGGACCAGTGAGTGACTTACCATCCGTACTATAATGACATACGATGCGGATAACAATGCTAAGTGCATACAATCACGGCTACAAACCTCACTCTTTGTGTAGCGTCTCGGTGAAAGACTCACTTGGAATACCCTCTTCACAGCAGATCACCAAGCCTGATCGGATACAAGAAGGAGGAAAGCGAACAAATTCAGAGAACAGCAACCAGACTCATACACATCTCTCAGGAAAATAATCATTCCCTCTACGAAAGCGCAAAACTCGCCGAGGATATCTACTGGGAAGGTTGAATACTATTAAATGATTTCGAACCCCATAAAGAAAACACCTTCACCCCACACAGTTTATGTCCAGAAATGACCGTACGAAGATAAATGGAGGGATGTGTCATGGCATCGCAAGCAAGACCTTTTCTTTTCCCCGGCTGCAGTACACCGGAATAAACAACTACCTGAAGTAGTAAGTACACTCCATCAATTCCCTCAAGTAAAGACTGGACAAATATCATAATGACAGCTGTTATCAGTTCAATAAATCTTGCTTCAAGAAGAGGTATTTGAAACTTGTCTTACCTTTTTTCGGAGTCTAAGCCCATTTGCAGCCCGTTTGTAATATTCCATGGTAGTGGGCTTTCTCTATACTTCATGGTGTATATATTTTTGCCCACCCTGTGCCAGCAGTTGAGCCGGAGGGAGAGGTGGGTGGGTTGGTGCCTTCTGCTTCATTATCCAGTTTTCTTCTTGAGTCACATCACCAGAAAACCTCTCCCCTGTTATGTATCCTCCTCGTGTGCTCCTTTTAACATCCTTACTATCTCCCTTGCATTGCTCCTCCCTATATATCCTTCCTCTAATATTCTTGCTGTCTCCCTTTCCGTTAACTTCTCCCATTACATCGTTATTCCACCGCACTCTTCCATTCCATTCCCCCATCCCCACCATCACATTTTCCTGCTCATACCCATGCACACCTAACTTCTCGGGAGCCGCTTGTTTCGAAAATCTATTTATCGTCATCTGCTGGAGGAGATTTTCGCTTGCCGAAGCAGGCGATGTCAAAATACGATTTGGGAAAAGTTGTCACCCATGTCAAAACGCATTCCCGCTCCTCGCCTGAGACATCGGGAGGCTGAGTCCGAAGTCACAAAAGTGATGTCACCTCAAATATTTCAGCACCTTGACTCCCATTCCTCACCTCTGGTGTGTGTGTGTGTGTGTGTGTGTGTGTGTGTGTGTGTGTGTGTGTGTGTGTGTGTTAGATATTGCACACATACGATTACCTTTCTATATACATTTCGTCTCCTGGCCTCATCTTGCGGGCCAATCTTCTCCAGGTATACATTATGTCCTGGAGCCTGCTGTAAACTCCCACTGTCACTACCTACTTTCCAATCACCAGAGAATCCCCGCGAGGAGATCTCTAACCCCTACTCCCTACCAATGATGGCTAATCCTCATCCATGACCATCCTCAAGCCCCTTCGAATCCCTACTCCCGTCCCTATCAAAGTCGACTTATGTAAAGAAACGTTGTCGTGTCCACGAAATCACCGGCAAACCCCTTACAAAACCCCCTACCCCTAATTAACCACAGCTCCTCTGAAATCCCTAAATCTAATCACGAACAAATGCCATTAAATCCCTAATCACCCATGCCATTAAATCCCTAATCACCCATACCTTTCTTAAATCTCCATTCCTCTACAGCTTCATTGAACACTACCATGTTCAATATTTTATTAAATTCCTGCCCCAACCCATCCACACAACCCTTCAATCCCTGCCACTATCCACCTTCGACCTCTACCCTGTGTGCCCTGGAACCTTTATTCCCTAATCATCCACATCTAATTCAATTTGTAACCTTAAATCATCCACATGCCACTTAAAGGTCTACCTCTAATCATCCACACCTTAACTCCCCTACTCTTATAATCACCCACACCCTCTTAAAGCCCCCTAATCATCCACACGCCCTTAGAATCCCTAATCATACTCACCCACATACCCTCTTAAAATCCCTGTCCTTAATAACCCATCCGGTGTTAACCCCCTGCCCTAATCACCCACACAAACCTTCAAATCTCCACTCCTACCCACACAAATTCCTCCTAGGATCCCCTTGCCCTCACACCCTTAAATCCCAGAGCCTAGTCGTCCACATCCCCCATAAACCCCCCCCTCACCTAATCCCCCATATTCCCCATAAATCCCCACCCCTAATCACGCACATCCCCCGTAAATCCCGCCGGCCACAATCACGGCAGACATCGAGTGTCCCGAAATTTCCCTTGATGGTAACTTCAATCAGCTTCAACAAAGGTCGGTTTCCGCCCCCTCCCTCTCTTCTTGCCCCTCCCTCCCCGTCTCTCTCTCTCTCTCTCTCTCTCTCTCTCTCTCTCTCTCTCTCTCTCTCTCTCTCTCTCCCACTTCACTTACCCTCTCTTCCCTCCACATCCTGACCACGAAGAGAGAGAGAGAGAGAGAGAGAGAGAGAGAGAGAGAGAGAGAGAGAGAGAGAGAGAGAGAGAGAGAGAGAGATTTGTCGACTTCTCACCCTTCCTAAATACTCGAGTCTTTGTCCGTCACTCGTACTGCTGCAGAAAGTTTTCCCTCGGCCAATCTTCCCAGGAAAAGTTTTTCTTTTTTTCCTCTCTCTCTCTCTCTCTCTCTCTCTCTCTCTCTCTCTCTCTCTCTCTCTCTCTCTCTCTCTCTCCTCCCACCCCAACCTCCCTACCTCCCTCCACCAGACCAATATCTTTCCCCTGTGTGTTCTTTCTGCCTCCGCCTCTAATGCCTTTACTTCCTCTTTATCTTTCCCTTCCCTTATCTCTGTCTCTCCATCGTACATCATCGAAGCGTGAAGGAGTGAGGGTATTGCTCTCTCTCTCTCTCTCTCTCTCTCTCTCTCTCTCTCTCTCTCTCTCTCTCTCTCTCTCTCTCTCTCTCAGTACTGGTTCGCGCCATTTCTTATCTTTATCTCCTCATTCATCCACCCTTCCTCTATCCCCCCTACCCTACATCTTTATGATGTGTACTCCCTGTTATGATGTAGTGCAGCTCTCGCTCTCTTTATCTGTCCTTCCCCATCTCCCTCACCGTCTCTCCCTCCCTCCCTCTGCCTCACTCTGCGAAAGAGTTCCCCCGTTTTTCCCTCCGTCCCACTGTTTTGTACCTGGCGCGGCTGTTATTACGTTTCCAGCAACAAGGAGCCCAATCCTCTTGTAAACACCTTTATCACCTTGCATCTTGATTCATTCTCTCTCTCTCTCTCTCTCTCTCTCTCTCTCTCTCTCTCTCTCTCTCTCTCTCTCTCTCTCTCTCTCTCTCCACCGGCACCACCCCGCCTGGGCATCTGGACAGTCGGCGACGGCAGAGTAACGCGCGCCAGCACTTCAGTGACTATCAAGTTTCACTCCTCTGGCCCAGGTTCCTGTCCTTTTTTTTTTTTTTTTTTGGCTTTCCGCCTGACCCACACGTGATATTCAGTCGAGAGCCATATAATCTCTCCGTCTCACACTGTCACAACACGTGACTCACACCACTCGCTCGTTCTTCGTGACTCTTTCTAAAAATTTCCCTTCGGCGAGCGCTGGCAATATCTCGTCTTGTGTCCTCATAAGTCAGTGAATAGGTAGGAACTCTCTCTCCCGTGATACCCATACCAATCTCTTCACCTCCCCTATCTTATACAGTGGGTCTGCGCACACTGCACCTTCCCGTCCCTCTCCCCTCGCGCCAATCAACCCATCCATCGCGACCCATCAACACATCAATCTCTACTTCATTCACTTCCCTCGAAATATCCCACTGACACCAGGGGAGGTACTCCATGAAGTACACACACACACACACAAACACACACACACACACACACACACACACACACACACACACACACACACACACACGTGAATATCAGAGAGAAAGACAGGACGACGACGAATCAACACTAAAGGACAGATGAAAACTGGGTGGCACCAAATATTCAAGGCATTAGGAAATCAAGAGATTGACTGACGTAAATCACTCATGATTTCTCTAGACTAGAAGAGGATCAAAGTCCAGGAGAAATAGGAAGAGAGAATGAAAAGAGAAGAAATGGTGATTAAAAGAGTACCAGAGGCTTTTAAAGAGACTGGCGCGCAGTTTCTGTCGCGATAATAAAAGCGAATTGGTTGAGGTTATCAGTTCATAAGTGATCGGACAGTTATGAACACATACGATAAGAGTCATCTATCCATGAGGGACTTACTGTAGGTAGGATCAGAAACTCATAAACCAATGGTAGAATTCAGAAGGAGATGAAGCACTAATGCTGGAGGAACTATATCGAAATGGGACAAGCCCATCACTGCAGCTCCGCAGGGCTCTGTTCTGGGACCATCTCTCTTCTGATCTGTGTATATATGACTTGCCAGGAGGTATGGACTCCTACTTGAGCGTGTTTGCCTACGACGCAAAAATCATGGGCGAAGTAAACAGCGAGAAGGCCTGTGTCTACTTACAAGGGGACCCAGACAGACTTCAAAGTTGGTCCGGCACAAGGATGAGGGAGATTCAACCCGAGTAAGTGTCAGGCAATGAGGATGGAACAGGGTGGAAGAAGATCTTGATACGAATATCGTCCAGCAGGAAATAAGCTGCGGCGCCATAGGGACTTGGGAAGTCGACAGCGTTCCTACCCCCGTCCCACCTTGAGGAGAGTTATCAGACAGACCGGCTGTCTGCCGGCCAATATTAGAACTGCATTAAGTCCACGGATAAGAAAATATTCTGCTAGTCTTTCACGTCTTACATAACGCCAAGACAAGCATAAAGAGCTGGCACAAGTAGGTCCAGGGAGGGGCAACAAAGATGGTACCATATTTACGAGTGCTGAGTTACAGGGAAAGGCTGGAGGCCTTAAATTTGCCCACCATAGAAAAGAGAAGAGCGACCTGATCACAATATTCATGTTTTTGAACCAGGACGTTGAGTAAACAGCGAGCAGTCCCTTGGAAGATGAAGGAACAAAACAAACAGAAGACACAACGTGAATTTAAGCAAGAACATTGTTAAACATATATGCAAAGGTAGTACTTTTACAGTATAACAGAGGTGGGTAAATAGAACAGGCTAAATGAGGATATAGTAAATACAGATAGCATACATCACTTTAAAAGAGTCCTATGACTGTACAGAAGTTCAAGAGAATGGGGTACCTTCCAGTGCAAAATGTCCTTCCCCCGTACAGCACTACAAACAGGTAATGAGAAATAGGTAATTACATTCACACACCTCGATTCATTCCTTGCTCTTAATACTTTCCTCCTCCATCCATATGCTTTATAATCCAGCCTCAGTATATCTACATTTGGAACTGGAGATCTTAATCCTGTTCTCAAGCTGACTATGTCGTTATACACGATCATGTACTGTGTTACCTGTCTCTCCCACGGGCTCTTCCTTCCCCTACAGTTATAAAACCTTTCCCCAGAGCATCTTTCCCTCTTAGAACATATCTCTACCTAAAGTATCCTTCCCTCTTGTACTTTCCCTAGTATTTCATTCTGCCCAGGCACCCTATTTCCCCTACTACACCCGCCAGTACACCTCCCTAGTATATACATCTTCCCTGAAGTATCTATAATACACTCTCCGTGTTTAATCCCCCTACCCTGTACCTTCACACACACACACACACACACACACACACACACACACACACACACACACACACAGGATCCATCACCAAGCGACCGAGCATACCTGAGGTAGGTCTCCTGGCTCTGGCCCCTCACCTCCTACCTCGTGAACCCCCGGTCCTGTAGCAGTCACCAGCGGCGGCGGCGACGGAGACGGTGGCGGTGGTGGCACCACGAACAGCGACGGGAAGGGAAGGTGGCGGAAAGACAATGAGGAGGGGCGGGAGGGGCTGGTTGGAGGAGACGGCAGGTGGTGCGCGCGGGGGGGTGAGGCAGTGGGGAGGGGTAAGTAGGCCGGCCGGCTGGCTAATGATAAGCAGGTGATCCATCAATACATTATAAAGAAGGCCCGAGTCCATCTGGTGAGTGGCTCCCAATGCCTTCCCTTCTTGCCTCCTCCGCCCCGTGATAACGCTAATGAAAATGGGAAGCCTGGTTGGCATGGGGGGTAGGGGGGGGTGTTGCCACCTGGCGGCTCCGCATCCCCCCCCCCCTTTCACCCACCCCCAATGATGCATTATCCCCGTTAATGTAATCCTTCTCCCCCCTCCCTACCCCCCCCTCCCCCTCTCTCGGTTGCCCACGCCAAGGCCCCCCTACCCCCTACCCCCCCACACCACCCAACTTTGGCTAATGGCTTTTTAAAGGATGGCCGAATTTTAATTGTGTTTTAATTAGGTCGTGGTGGTGGCAAGAGAGCGCGGGTGAAATATAACGTAATTTTGATCAAGGAACGTGACGCACGACTGACCTGTGAGGCTCACGTGCAGAGCGATGGCTCCGCACGACAGAGAGTAGGCGGGGGAGGGGGAGGTTACCCATCCGCTGCTTCAGGAGCGTCTGTGTGTGTGTGTGTCCGCGCGTGGGGTACGGGGGGGGGGGGGAAACGAGACGACGCGGCAGCGCGCGTGCACACCACAATGCGCCACAATCACGTGGCATCATCGCTGGTAACCTTGTGTGTACCGACGTCCATCCTCCCTCCCTCCCCGCACGCCCTCGCCCGACGTAATAAGCTGCCCAAGAAAAATCATGAGGCGTTCGAGGACGAAGGGAGGAGGAAAAAAAAAGGCCGTAAGTGCATTTCGCAAGTCTAATAACTCCGCCGGTGCTTCCCTGGCAGGCATAAAACTGGCTGGCGCATTTTCAACCGAACGCCACTACGACGGCGAGGCTAACAAGCTACCTCGGTCTTCGCCTCCCATGACGAGGCTACCGGTAGTTAAGGCCACGACCGGGGTCAACGAGCGTTACCACCCGGACGAGGTCGGCACAGCGTTAGAAAGGTCCCGTAATGGGGTCAGCAGCGTGTATTCAGATCGGATCGAGGTCAGTGATCGTTAAAAAAATAAAAGGGCTTAGCATCCCCAGCAATTTGTATACTAACAGCAGTTCTCTTATACCGTCAGTGGTGCATATATTCCCGGCTCTTTCCTGTACATTCAGGGATATATATATATATATATATATATATATATATATATATATATATATATATATATATATATATATATATATATATATGGCACAAGGATCAAAACTTAAAAGAGAAGCCAACATCACACAGAAGATGGAGCGCCCAAATGAGGGAAGACAATTGAATACGGCATTGGAAGCTGGAGACCAGAATGAGAGAGAGAGCGGGAAGCAAAAAAAAACTCTAATACAGCTGATAAGAAAGACATTCACGGGAACACAATGGCCATATCTGTCTTATGACTCACTTGCCTCCGGTGTGAGGAACATTTTTAACAATTCACCGGCCGACGTTACATTCAGTTGTACTTTTCGAGTCATCCCAAGCAGCTGTGTGGGGGAGAGGAGGGAGAGAACCTGCCATAAAATCGCTGATGTCTACCGAAGCAAGGCGAGGGAGGTATAAATCGCCACCGTGTATACTGTTATCAGCATCTTGACTATCGCATTATTCCTTGCGAGTCAGTGTTATCGGCGTTAATGGCGCAGTTTCCTCTTCGTTAGTTCAGGCGTCACCAGCGCCACAGCGACGGTAACGGGCCGTTAACGCAGCTCCTTGTCTTCCTCGCTGTCATTATCAGCCCCCCTCCCCGCCATCACCAGCCCAACGCCGTTGTTAATAACGCTACCACCCGTACCAACTCTCCCGTCGTCCTCGTCCTCCTCACCCATCAACGCTACGACCATAACCACCAACCACACCTTCAGTACCACCAACATCACCACGGGCACCGCCTGCAGCCACCTTCTACACCGTCGGAACCTGCACACGACGGCGAGATGCACCTAGGCGGTAGATAAGTCGGTCTAAGCACTCAACATAGCCAGATGGTGGCGCAGGGAAAGGCAGAGTCAGATGATGCCTGAAGTCTCCCTGAACACCTCAAGATATACTTCAGTCTGGATCATGGGTCCACGTCGACAATGGCAGGGCCACGGACGGGTGCGTCACGGACGAGGAGAGACACTGAACCACCCACCAGGACCCACCCCAGGCTCGTGAGTGAAGTTCTCCGAAACTGACTTGAGGCAGTGGCTTCGCACCGTGACACTCGGCGACCGTCACACGACGTTACTAAGACAGCGTCAGCTTTTGGGTGCTGAGAGGAGCGGTGAGGGTGGTGGGGCGTCAGTCAGTTCCGGCGGTGAGTGAGTTAGTCCAGGCGGTGCAAACAGTCACTTTTAGAGGGGGTGAGTCTAACCCAAGTGGTGATAACAGGTGAAATTGGTGAGAAGGTAAGCCCAGGTGGTGACGGAGTCGGATCGAGGGGTAATAGAGAGAGCCAGGTGTTCTTAGGGTCAGTCCAAGTGGATGGAGGAGGATGACTCCTCGTGGTGAATGAGCCGATGCTTATAGTGGTCGAGTTGAAGTCAAGGTGAATCGAATGCCTTCTCTACCAGCGGTCGTGGCTCTTCCATTCAGGGATCAGCCATGACTTGGATTCCTTCCCTACACGATCCGCCTCCCTCAGCCTATGACAAGTTATATATACATATACACACACACACACACACTCCCCTGACCTGATCCGCCACCTTCACCCGCCTCCTCCGAGGGCCGCAATCAGGCGAAGTAACGCCTTCCTGCAACCAAAGAAGCCACCGTGGCGCGAGGACCAGGCAACGAACGGCAGGTAACGAGGAACACAGCGCGATACAGAAATGCCGCCGTGCCAAAACAGGTGACGCTCCCAGCTTTTATGATAGCAAAACAGCAATAAAAAGATGAGGACCAGAGGCTAGCTGCTGGTCCTTGAGAGTGGAGGACGACAAGCCGATACCTCACACACACAGCCTCTCTGTATTAGGAGTGACTGTCATCTGCAATTCGAGTGTCGTCGGTGTTCTTACCGTGTTAATCCCTTCAACCACAACGGTACTAACCCTTGGGTATAATGACAAGGCACTCGAGCACAACGGTAGAAGCCCTCGGGTAAAACGGTACGGCACTCGATCACAACGGTACAACCCTTGGGTAAGACAGTACAGCCCTTGGCTTGAGCACGAAGATCCCAACGTTGCTTTTGGCCTGACCCTTAAAAGGTTAGAGGACCATCCCCTTCCCTCCATAACCATCCCCTTCCCTCCCTAAAGAAAAAAAAATAATCCCGCAATTAAATTCTATCGGTCATGCATCTGCGAAACTGTTATGTCGGCAAAATAAAAGTACAAAGGGATAAATGAATAAAAGAGTGAGAACATTATCTCACTTTCTTGATATTACGGCCGTAAACACACCATAAAAGCCGACACCAGCTGACAACACAGACGGCGAAATGAAAGGAAAATGGTCACCAAATGGCAAGGAAATGGCTCGTTATTAGAATATTCTGAAACCTTTCTACTGGTACAAGTTCTAACAATCCAAATGAGATTACTGGTCGCTCTAATGAGGTAATGAGGGACGCTGATGAATCCCTTGGTGGTGTTGATGGTGGAGGAGGAGGAGGAGGACGAGGAGATGACTGTGGTAGTGGCAGTGGTGGTGGTGGTGGTGGTGGCGATGGTGGTAGCAGAGATGGGTGGTGTCTGGACGGTTGTAGAATCCGCGTTGGAAACGTTGCTGGTATGAAAAGTGGTTGGTGGCGGTGAGTGATTGTGGCAGTGATGGTACTTACAATGGTCACGGTGGTCTTAACCATCACTCAAATCAGACCCTACAGCTACGAGGGCCCCTGACAACCAAACAGCTACTCTAGGGGACCCCTGACAACCTATAAAGCTACTTTGGGGGCCTCATGACAACCATACAGTTACTTTGGGGACCCCTGACAATCATAAAGCCACTGGGAGCCTCCTGACAACCGTACAGATACTCTAGGGGCCCCGTGACAACCATACAGCTACTCTGGGGGCTCCCTGACAACCAAGAAGCTACTCTGGGGGCCCCTGACAACCGTACAGCTATCGAGACCCCCAACTTGGATTGTATCGAATCCCCATCATATGTTCCAACGAACCCCACCCACAGCGGGAGTCATTATCAACCAGACACACTCGTGTTTACGAGCCTCAAGGACCATATGCACATTCGAGACTCATAAATGCATCATTGAGGTCCTCAACCCCCTTTGAAGAGCTCGACGGAGCTACTCATAAGCTCGGCAGCACGACCCTTGAGCATGACGGCACGACCTTTGGGCACGACCTTTGGGCACGACGGCACGACCTTTGAGCACAACGGTACGACTGTTGGGTATGATGAGTCAGTGACCTTTGACCTAACCTTTAAGAATTGTCAAAGGCCAGGCCATCGTACCTAAGGTTAGTACCGCCGTGCTCAAAAACGGTCGTATCATCGTACTCGAAGATCGAAGCGTCGTGCTCAAGGGTCGTACCGTCGCGTCGTGGGCCCTGAATTTTGTGAAAAAGCCACGGAGATAACGTCGGGCCCTCCTAACGCCAATACACCCAATCAAAGCCTCCTACAACCACCTTCTGGGGGAGACCCTCCCCCTCCAGATAGGCATGGCACAAAGTAGGGGTCCCTAACGAGTGCACCGTGAGGCCCCTGACGAGCACTGCTAATAAGCAGAACAGAGCAGCCAGCCAGGTTCCCGGGGAGCTCCCCTCAGTAATTGCCTTTGAGACTCAGTCAAGACGACGGATTTTCGCCTCCTGTATCATCCACTGGCGATGACTACAGACGCGCCAGTCGACTGTGCCCACCCACCCACACACACACAGGCAACCGCCACACGCTGCCACACACCACTCCAATGCCACACGAAATCCCCCCTCCATGCTGACACATACGGCCCTACATACTGATTATGTCACACAGGATGATGACAAGATAGTGCCTGGAGATTATCATCCTAGTTTTCCATCAGGTGACAGATTCGGTGTGCGATTGAGTGCAACAAAATATGACGGTCAAACGTGTCTGATGTCATTAGCCGGTAGCACACCCTGTGGGCATCTTTGAGTTGAATTAAGGTCACAGCTACGACCTAGGGAGGCAAGGGAGGTAAACAAAGACAGGCAAGCATCGCAATAGACAGGCAGACACTGAGGAAAGGACAGGACGACGGGCTTACACAGACAGAAGACAAAGATGTGGCTCGAGAGAGAGAGGGAGGGTGAGACCAGAGATCTGGGTATCATACAGGAGGAAGAACCTGAGTGTGGCTGGAGAATGAGGTGAGGAGGGGGGGTATGGCTGGGCTGGAGGGGGAGGTGTGAGGGACTTGGCCAGGTTGGAGGAGGAAATGTGGAGGGGGCCTGGGTAGGGTGAAGGATGAGGTGTGGGGAGCCCGGGCTAGGCTGAAGGGGTAGGTGTTGTTGGGGGCCTGGGTAGGGCGAAGGATGAGGAGTGGGGTGCCTGGGCTAGGCTGAAGGGGTAGGTGTTGTTGGGGGCCTGGGTAGGGCGAAGGATGAGGAGTGGGGTGCCCGGGCTAGGCTGGAGGGGGAGGTGTTGCAGCACTTCCTCCACAGCTGCAACAGGCAGCGGCTGTCTAATGAACGCCCCTTCAGGCTGCCTGCCGTGTCTTCTCATCACGCCACACTCCACGCCGGACTCCCTCCCTCTCATCTTCACCACCAGAAGGTAGTAGACTCGCTCACTTGCGCGGTAAAACTCACCGAGTCGTGACAATGAGACTCACCTCCTCAACGGCACATGGCTTCAACTACGCCAGGATCCAGCTCACACACACACACACACACACACACACACACACACACACAGAAGCCCGCTTGAATTCCTATAAGCGAGTCGCTTACATTCACTTAACGCTCGCTAGGATGAAAATATTAAAACATTGCCTTTAAAAACCCCAGGATTAGGGTTGCTAAAAGTCGTGCAGGGTTGCGTGAGAAACACCCACAACTGTGCTACGAAAACAGCGCTAAGATCAACAGAAAACTCGCTTATAAATGATACAAACAAAAATAAAAAATAAGGAACTCGCTGAGATGGATGGGACTAGCGGAGATGGATAGGGAAATCCGGTCCTTAACAATAATGAAAAAAAAAAGGTGGTTTAGTAACACAGACGAAAACAACGTATACCGGCTTCGTTGCACGGCAAGAAACACTGCCCTTGTGTTGGCCAAAGGCCTGGGCGGGGAGGAAGCGGCGCGATGGCTGGCTTGCTGGCGTAGAGCGTGAGTTAGCTATGCAGAGGATAATTTACTTGCACAAGAAACTGGCCTCCTCTCAAGATTTATGTGTAATACGAAAGCAGTTGGCTTCCTTGTGTGGGAAACTCCTTCAGCTGAGCAGGATACCGGCTCACATGCGTATAAATGAGCTCTTCATGCACTTCCTTTTTTATTTAGACACACACACACACACACACACACACACACACACACACACACACACACACACACAGGAATACATATATATATATAAAAATATATATATATATATATATATATATATATATATATATATATAGACTCAAAATCTTTATAGAAAGTTCATCCATTACAGCGTTACAGGAGCACATATATTTCCGAGGTCATGGCGCTCTATGAAACCCATAACAAAACTGACCATTGCAGATCGGGTCCAGCAACGCAACAAAATGCTGGATGGGAGGCCTACAGGGATGCGGTACAGCGAACGATGATCTCTACGGAAGATGACACCTGACGAGACGATGATGATGGAAGTACCTCAACTTGACCACACCTCCCGATCATTCACGTCTAGTGGGAGGAATGCCATGGCGGGGATTTAAGATAAGATACTAAGGCAATGCAGACAATGATCGACTTCCCTCACTCACTCTTACCAAAAAAAGAAAAAAAAAAAGGAAACAGCGTGGGAAGTCTTAAACAAAAATCATCTAGACTTGGCCCCTTCTTCGGCAGTTCGTATTATTTCTTTTTTTCTTTCGCTGAGCGGTTGCTGGGACAAACCCATATGCTCTCGATTTTTAAAAACTTTCTTCTTCCCAACAGCGACATGAGAGCTTTCTTGCGAAGTCTGGATATCTCGTAAGTTCCTGTCATTCACTATACTGCCTTCCTCCACTCCCCAAGTGCCATCTCCTCGATTTTTATTGCCTGAAATATCTTATGTTTCTTGTCTTCCAATCAAAGTCTTCAGTTGTTTCTTTTTTTTTTCTTTTTAAATCTCTAAATCGTTAAAACAACAGTCTAGTTACCTCACCTGAGAAGTGCACTAATAAATCAGATAGAATCATCGATAAATCACATCCATATGTATCACAAAATGACATGTGTGCATCACCAGTGTCTTTATAACACCTCATAAAGTCCATACACACACACACACACACACACACACATACATATATATATATATATATATATATATATATATATATATATATATATATATATATATATATATATATATATATATATATATACGTATATGCACTCTGTTGAGGATGGAAGGGTGGAGGTCTGGAAGCTGGGCCAACTGCTGTGTATGACAAGCTCTGGTAGCAGAAACGAGTGAGAAATTGCAGAAGCTGGTGCCTGGGTTTGGGAGTGTGAGTCGCAGGAAGAGGCTGGGAGTAAATATAAATAAAGGTAAGACTATTATGTCTGCCTGGGTACGAAGACAGGGGTCGAGTGACGCGTAAGGCCACAAGAGAAGGCACGTCAAACACCAACACGTTAGAACCAGCAAGGAATTACCATTGACTGCTGGACTAAATCACTCTTCTAAAGCTAGGCTTCAACAGCAATACTTTATATCACTTATCAAGTGGAAGTAGAACACAGATCATCAAAAGTATGTCTAAAATCCACTTAGGATTGTTTCTTTTACCCTCAGCAGTCGTCACACTACCCGATTTCACTGCCAGTTACCCACAATTACTTGAACAGTATACCTAACCTCCGTTAACATAACAACATTAGGTACAGCTCAATTTAATGTACCTTAACTAACCAAAAGGAAAAAAAATATATATCTTTCATGATCTTTTCGTTTTTAAGACCCATTTGTTTCGTGCCTCTCCACAACTGTTTCGTATCTCTTCACTTTACTATTTTTCTTTTTCTTTTTTTTTGCAACGTATGTTAAATACGACTCAACAAGGGGCACCGGCTTAATGACCACTCACCATCCGACAGCCATTAAATCCAGGAACATTGGATATGGACAGCCCTATACGATCGTTAATCTCCGCTTCCATTTAGATGACTTTTAAGTCAAAAGGATTGTCAGGCGCGTGAGTTGCCCCACGTCAGCACTGCCACCCATCTTCCCTATTATGGCGTAGGGCGGACACCACAAATTGGCAATATGCATGAGACTGAATTAATGGAAGAGAGAGAGAGAGAGAGAGAGAGAGAGAGAGAGAGAGAGAGAGAGAGAGAGAGAGAGAGAGAGAGAGAGAGAGAGAGAACTCCATCCCCCAGTGTGCACGACGGTATAGACCTCAAGAGCACGACAGGAAGACCCTTCAAGCACGGTGATGATGACCTGACCTCGGTGACCTGACCCAAACGAGTTCGTCAAAGGCCAGGCTACAACACCCATAGGTCGTATGGCACTTTCTTGCTTATACAAGACGAACGAAAAAAAAAAAGGAAATGATGAGGACTTATTAGAAGGGGACAACAAAGCAGTGTGTGTACTCCACAGATGTACGGAGCCTTCGAAGAAGAATCCTCACTTGGCTCCTTCCTCTGTTGTCTTTTAAAAAGTAATAATACAGTAGGGGAGGATTTCCAAGCTTCTTCCCTCCCTCCCCCGCTCTATTTCGGAGCATTGTACACTGACAGATCATGAACGGATTTGAGCAAATGGTGTAGCGGTTAGCGCTCCTGACTTTGACGCATTCACGGGCCGCCCAGGGGGAAGAGCGGATAGGTTCGAATCCCGGTTGCGGCAGTCAATCCAGACAGTCAACCCAGCTGTTCATCCACTCCTAGGGACTGGTCGATAAGGTGGGTACCTGGCGTTAATAAGATGGCCTCGATCAAGGCTCCAGTTACCCGTGCCGTGTCAGCAACCATAAAAAAAAAAACCAGGCTTTTTCTTCGTCTGTTTCTCGCGCCATATAGCTCCACGGGAAAAGGCGAACACACACACACACACACACACACACACTGTATATATATATATATATATATATATATATATATATATATATATATATATATATAATTCATACATTAAGGGCTGGGCTTTCAATCAGATTCCTTCCTTTTCACCAACAAAAGTGTCTAACGGTTATAATTTCATACATGCTGCAGAAAACGGAGACTATCCATTCCACGGAAAACGAACAATATCCTCCGCGAGAACTAAGGACAGTATATCCTTTTAATACATAACAACAGCACAATGAAAACCAGGAACAAACGGAAAGGGTATCAGAGAAAACGACACCGAAAAATATAATGAAATTCAGGCAGATTTACAGTTTATGACCACGACCATTATTATATGAATCCGTACGTCACAAATTTAAATAATATTTAAATGAATGAATGAATAAACACACACACACACACACACACACACACACACACACACACACACACACACACATTGAGCCTTATAAGCAAAGTTTCTCACTTGGCTCCTTGCTCTGTTCCTTATGGAAAGTAATACAGGAGATGATTTACACCCTTCCTCCCCGCCCCTTTTAGTCGCCTTCAAAGACAACGCAGGAGATGCGTGGGCAATATTTTTTTCTCCCTTATCCCCAGGAATATCTATCTATCTATATATCTATCTATCTATCTATCTATCTATCTATATATATATATATATATATATATATATATATATATATATATATATATATATATATATACACACACATATAGTGTTTCACGAATAAACATCGGCAGAGGGGCGTAACCCGGATCCCCCAACGACAACAGAGCACCCGCAAAAAACCAGCCCACGTCCCATTTAGACGACGAGAAATTGGGGGTCGGCGGAGCTTTTTACCCGCCCTTATGAGCAGCCTGAGCAACTACTCGTGTGACACAATGCCAACGTTAAGGTAGGGGGTTATGGAGGGCGAGGAGGAGGGGTGGTGGGGGATCGGTTAAGGGAGGCGGGGGGAAAACAGAAGGGGGTTAATAGGGGGAGAGGTTTTGGGTGGGTGGGTGGGTGGAATATCTAACTTGGAAGTGGCCATGAAAAGCGGGCCGGTTGTTAACGCTAGGGAAGAACGACTCGGCATGGCCGACCCCCAAGATGGTCTAAGGAACAAAAGACAGACGACGAGGGAGGAGGGGAAAAAGAGTCGACCATTCACGCCGAACGGAAACATAATTCTCCGCCGCTTAAAATAATGTAGCACGCTGGCCCCTGATATACGGGCAAGAAAGAAAACGAGGAAAACGGGGAAATTGAAGGAAAATGAGTGGATAAACAAAGCCAAACTAAAGAGTGCCCCGGCTTTTTGTTTGTGTGTGTGTGTGTGTGTGTGTGTGTGTGTGTGTGTGTGTGTGTGTGTGTGTGTGTGTGTGTGTGTGTGTGTGTGTGCAGTGAAGGCCAGATGGCATGTCACAGTAGGCTGGTGAACCAACTGCATCTCCCGCTGTCGTGTCCTACACACAAACGTTGTGTGATAACGTTGACTAGTGTCAGTCTACGTGTCAACAAGGGCCACAAATGGTGTGGGCCTTGATCCCCCCCCCCCCTTCACTGAGCAGAACCGATCGACCCCCTTGATCCGTTCCACGTCGTCCCGACCTCAAAAAAGTGATGACCGGTCCCTCCTCTGACCCCCTAACCTGCCCCTTAAGCTTAGGGTCAGTGTCAAAGGTCAGGCCATGGATAAATCGTGCCCCCAAAAGGCCGTGCTGTCGTCGTGCTTAAGGCTCACTCAGCAAGGTCAAAACCAACGTGCGTGTTGTTCCCTTGCCATCCCCTGTGGGCTGAGGAGAATGCAGGAATGCGGAAATGCAAAAACCTCATCCAACAGAAAACTCAGCCGTCATATTCCTCTCAGCTCCTATCTAATCAACGGTGATGCTATCCGTTACCTTTAAAACTAAGCCAAAACTCTACCATCTTTTTTTTCTTTTAATGGGGGAAAGCAATGAAATGCAACACTTAATATTCATCCTTCTCTTTCGTACATCTAACACAGGGAAACGTATCGCTAATTAAGCCTCCCGGTTCCCTCATCTGGCGCGTGTGCCACTGAGCTGAACATTTAAAAAGAAAAAAAAGAGAAAAAAAAAATGCAGCCGACGAGGTAAGTGGTGATAACAACGCCATCTATTGAGGAGTCCCAGTACTACCAGTTCGCCTCAGTGTCCTACCGAGCCTTCAGCAGTGGTCTCAGATTCTCCGTTTCAAAAGGATCTGCCAGAATCTGTCTTCAGGCTCTTGGATATATTTTGTCTACTTCTTTGTTTTCCCTAAAATATTACCCAACTGAGCAGCCATCACCTTGAGTGAATGGTGCTCTTACTTGCTTCATATATTTCTCATAGCAGGCTTCGAAAACGCTCTTGGTAATACGGAAGGGCAATACATAAAAAAGAGCTTTAATACAGTAGGGCATCAAATACGTTACATCAAATTCAGCTTTAAAAATATATCGGGAGGGCATAGCATGACCTCAAGGCACGGTCTTGTGTTCTCTGGAGTGGCTTCCTCAGGTGATGCGTGTGTTAGATGGGTTCTTCACCAAGCTTTCAGTTATATGACGAAGCTCCGCGGTTCAATATGGCTTCTTGTGGTCAAGAGATTCACGGTTCTGTTGAGGTTCACGGGTTCTATGAGGTTCATGGTTTCTGTGAAGTTCATGGGTTCTGTGAGGTTCATGGGTTCTGTGAGGTATGATCACGGGTTCTTCGTACATGAAGGAGTTCTCTGGTTTTCACTCCGTCCGTCCAGGGCGTTGACAGGCCGTGCCAAGTCTTCTAAAACTGACCCACTCACCAGGACCTCGAAGTCTTTTTTAACTTTTCTAACCCCTTCGGCACAACGACTGCGGCCCTTGAGCACGACGACATGATCCTTGGGCATGGATATGTGGCCTCTAACCTGTCCTTTTGGGGGCTTGATCAACGACCAGGGCGTCAATACCATAGTCTTATCACGTCCAGTCCTGGGGCAATCCATGCCTCCTACTGCTGGCAATGTCCTATTACGAAGGGATATTAAGTTCCTTTACATATACGACCTTTTGATCTCGGACTATGATCTTCTCATTTAAAAAAAGAAAAAAAAAATTATGTGATCCATGAAAACTGGAGCGGGCCAAGATCACCAGCCATTCCAAGAAGAGGCTATGAAATACGAAGAAAATAGACAGAAATGACGGGGGTGAAGAAAACAGTAGAACTTGGCCATCAGAGACTCTGTGCAATACTCCGAAAACACAAAGAGTTTTACATCACTTCTGAATCTTTATTCTATACACACTCTTTTTCCATAATGTCGAAATCCTTCCCCTGCACAGATGACACAAAACACGAGTCCTAAATGATACGGGAAATTCGGATGGAAAGATGCAGGGGAAAAAGTTAAACCGTGGGAAGGGAAGGGAAGGAAAACAAGGTATATATTGGAAAGTATCGGAAATTGAAACAAGTTCTGGAAAAGCTCCGGGGGTTAGACACCTGGAATTCGTCATGGAACGCTTTATATGTCCTGAGGCTACGAATCATAATAAAAAACTTTCATATCTCGCCCGGAATTTTGAAGAATTTTGAAAAATTTATACCCCCCGCCTCTCTCTCTCTCTCTCTCTCTCTCTCGCCCCCCCACCCCACCCCCACACATACATATAACTGGCAATATTGAAGCTTGGGCAGCCTTACATATGTCAGGACTGTGGGATTCAACATAACCCACACCCCACTTCCCTCCCTCACACCCCCTTTCTCCTTAGCCCACATA